>NW_027444943.1:0-181888 GCF_048569485.1 Anomaloglossus baeobatrachus
AGGTAGGGTGCAGGGGTATTATATATCTAGTGTGCGGCTCTGCAGGTGAGGTAGGTTGCAGGGTATTATATATCTAGTGTGCGGCTCTCTGCAGGTGGAGGTAGGTGCAGGGTATTATATATCTAGTGTGCGGCTCTGCAGGTGGAGGTAGGTGCAGGGTATTATATATCTAGTGTGCTGGTCTCTGCAGGTGGAGGTAGGTGCAGGGGTATTATATATCTAGTGTCGCGGGCCTCTGCAGGTGGAGGTAGGTGCAGGGTATTATATATCTAGTGCTGCGGCTCTGCAGGTGGAGGTAGGTGGCAGGGTATTATTATAGGTCTAGGTGCGCGCTCTGCAGGTGGAGGTAGGTGGCAGGGTAATTATATATCTAGTGTGCGGCTCTGCAGGTGGAGGTAGGTGCAGGGTATTATATATCTAGTGTGCGCTCTGCAGGTGGAGGTAGGTGCAGGGTATTATATATCTAGTGTGCGGCTCTGCAGGTGGAGGTAGGTGCAGGGTTATTATATATCTAGTGTGCGGCTCTGCAGGTGGAGGTAGGTGCAGGGTATTATATAATCTAGTGTGCGGCTCTGCAGGTGGAGGTAGGTGCAGTGGTTATTATATATCTAGTGTGCGGCTCTGCAGGTGGAGGTAGGTGCAGGGTATTATATATCTAGTGTGCGGCTCTGCAGGTGGAGGTAGGTGCAGGGTATTATATATCTAGTGTGCGGCTCTGCAGGTGGAGGTAGGTGCAGGGTATTATATATCTAGTGTGCGGCTCTGCAGGTGGAGGTAGGTGCAGGGTATTATATATCTAGTGTGCGGCTCTGCAGGTGGAGGTAGGTGCAGGGTATTATATATCTAGTGTGCGGCTCTGCAGGTGGAGGTAGGTGCAGGGTATTATATATATCTAGTGTGCGGGCTCTGCAGGTGGGAGGTAGGTGCAGGGTATTAATATATCTAGTGTGCGGCTCTGCAGGTTGGAGGTAGGTGCAGGGTATTATATATCTAGTGTGCGGCTCTGCAGGTGGAGGTAGGTGCAGGGTATTATATATCTAGTGTGCGGGCTCTGCAGGTGGTAGGTAGGTGCAGGGTATTATATATCTAGTGTGCGGCTCTGCAGGTGGAGGTAGGTGCAGGGTATTATATATCTAGTGTGCGGCTCTGCAGGTGGAGGTAGGTGCAGGGTATTATATATCTAGTGTGCGGCTTCTGCAGGTGGAGGTAGGTGCAGGTATTATATATCTAGTGTGCGGCTCTGCAGGTGGAGGTAGGTGCAGGGGTATTATATATCTAGTGTGCGGCTCTGCAGGTGGAGGTAGGTGCAGGGTATTATATATCTAGTGTGCGGCTCTGCAGGTGGAGGGTAGGTGCAGGGTATTATATATCTAGTGTGCGGCTCTGCAGGAGGAGGTAGGTGCAGGGTATTATATATCTAGTGTGCGGCTCTGCAGGTTGGAGGTAGGTGCAGGGTATTATATATCTAGTGTGCGGCTCTGCAGGTGGAGGTAGGTGCAGGGTATTATATATATCTAGTGTGCGGCTCTGCAGGTGGAGGTAGGTGCAGGGTATTATATATCTAGTGTGCGGCTCTGCAGGTGGAGGTAGGTGCAGGGTATTATATATCTAGTGTGCGGCTCTGCAGGTGGAGGTTAGGTGCAGGGTATTATATATCTAGTGTGCGGGCTCTGCAGGTGGAGGTAGGTGCAGGGTATTATATATCTAGTGTGCGGCTCTGCAGGTGGAGGTAGGTGCAGGGTATTATATATCTAGTGTGCGGCTCTGCAGGTGGAGGTAGGTGCAGGGTATTATATATCTAGTGTGCGGCTCTGCAGGTGGAGGTAGGTGCAGGGTATTATATATCTAGTGTGCGGCTCTGCAGGTGGAGGTAGGTGCAGGGTATTATATATCTAGTGTGCGGCTCTGCAGGTGGAGGTAGGTGCAGGGTATTATATATCTAGTGTGCGGCTCTGCAGGTGGGAGGTAGGTGCAGGGTAATTATATATCTAGTGTGCGGCTCTGCAGGTGGAGGTAGGTGCTGGGTATTATATATCTAGAGTGTGCGGCTCTGAGCAGGTGGAGGTAGGTGCAGGGTATTATATATCTAGTGGTGCGGCTCTGCAGGTGGAGGTGAGGTGCAGGGTTATTATATATCTAGTGTGCGGCTCTGCAGGTGGAGGTAGGTGCAGGGTATTATATATCTAGTGTGCGGCTCTGCAGGTGGAGGTAGGTGCAGGGTATTAATATCTAGTGTGCGGGCTCTGCAGGTGGAGGTAGGTGCAGGGTATTATATATCTAGTGTGCGGCTCTGCAGGTGGAGGTAGGTGCAGGGTATTATATATCTAGTGTGCGGCTCTGCAGGTGGAGGTAGGTGCAGGGTATTATATATCTAGTGTGCGGCTCTGCAGGTGGAGGTAGGTGCAGGGTATTATATATCTAGTGTGCGGCTCTGCAGGTGGAGGTAGGTGCAGGGTATTATATATCTAGTGTGCGGCTCTGCAGGTGGAGGTAGGTGCAGGGTATTATATATCTAGTGTGCGGCTCTGCAGGTGGAGGTAGGTGCAGTGGTATTATATATCTAGTTGTGCGGCTCTGCAGGGTGGAGGTTAGTGTGCAGGGTATTATATATATCTAGTGTGCGGCTCTGCAGGTGGAGGTAGGTGCAGGGTATTATATATCTAGTGTGCGGCTCTGCAGGTGGAGGTAGGTGCAGGGTATTATATATCTAGTGTGCGGCTCTGCAGAGTGGAGGTAGGTGCAGGGTATTATATATCTAAGTGTGCGGCTCTGCAGGGTGGAGGTAGGTGCAGGGTATTATATATCTAGTGTGCGGCTCTGCAGGAGGAGGTAGGTGCAGGGTATTATATATCTAGTGTGCGGCTCTGCAGGGAGGAGGTAGGTGCAGGGTATTATATATCTAGTGTGCGGCTCTGCAGGTGGAGGGTAGGTGCAGGGTATTATATATCTAGTGTGCGGCTCTGCAGGTGAGTAGGTGCAGGGTTATTATATATCTAGTGTGCGGCTCTGCAGGTGGAGGTAGGTGCAGGGTATTATATATCTAGTGTGCGGCTCTGCAGGTGGAGGTAGGTGCAGGGTATTATATATCTAGTGTGCGGCTCTGCAGGGGAGGTAGGTGCAGGGTATTATATATCTAGTGTGCGGCTCTGCAGGAGGAGGTATGGTGCAGGGTATTATATATCTAGTGTGCCGGCTCTGCAGGAGGAGGTAGGGTGCAGGGTTATTATATATCTAGTGTGCGGCTCTGCAGGGGAGGAGGTAGGTGCAGGGTATTATATATCGTAGTGTGCGGCTCTGCAGGTGGAGGTAGGGTGCAGGGTATTATATATCTAGTGTGCGGCTCTGCAGGAGGAGGTAGGTGCAGGGTATTATATATCTATGTGTGCGGCTCTGCAGGTGTGAGGTAGGTGCAGGGTATTATATATCTAGTGTGCGGCTCTGCAGGTGTGAGGTAGGTGCATGGGTATTATATATCTAGTGTGCGGCTCTGCAGGTGGAGGTAGGTGCAGGGGTATTATATCTAGTGTGCGCTCTGCAGGTGGAGGTAGGTGCAGGTTATTATATATCTAGTGTGCGGCTCTGCAGGTGGAGTAGGTGCAGGGGTATTGATTATATCTAGTGTGTCGGGAGGGGCCTCTGCAGGTGGAGGTAGGTGCAGGGTATTATATATCTAGAGTGTGCGGCTCTGCAGGATGGAGGTAGGTGCAGGGTATTATATATCCGGTGTGCGGCTCTGCAGGTGGAGGTAGGTGCAGGGTATTATATATCTGTGTGCGGCTCTGCAGGTGGAGGTAGGTGCAGGGTATTATATATCTAGTGTGCGGCTCTGCAGGTGGAGGCAGGTGCAGGGTATTATATATCTAGTGTGCGGCTCTGCAGGTGGAGGTAGGTGCAGGGTATTATATATCTAGTGTGCGGCTCTGCAGGTGGAGGTAGGTGCAGGTTATTATATATCTAGTGTGCGGCTCTGCAGGTGGAGGTAGGTGCAGGGTATTATATATCTAGTGTGCGGCTCTGCAGGTGGAGGTAGGTGCAGGGTATTATATATCTGGTGGTGTGGCACTGCAGGTGGAGGTAGGTGCAGGGTATTATATATCTGGTGTGCGGCTCTGCAGGTGGAGGTAGGTGCAGGGTATTATATATCTAGTGTGCGGCTCTGCAGGTGGAGGTAGGTGCAGGGTATTATATATCTAGTGTGGCGGCTCTGCAGGTGGAGGTAGGTGCAGGGTATTATATATCTAGTGTGCGGCTCTGCAGGTGGAGGTAGGTGCAGGGTATTATATATCTAGTGTGCGGCTCTGCAGGTGGAGGTAGGTGCAGGGTATTATATATCTAGTGTGCGGCTCTGCAGGTGGAGGTAGGTGCAGGGTATTATATATCTAGTGTGCGGCTCTGCAGGTGGAGGTAGGTGCAGGGTATTATATATCTAGTGTGCGGCTCTGCAGGAGGAGGCAGGTGCAGGGTATTATATATCTAGTGTGCGGCTCTGCAGGTGGAGGTAGGTGCAGGGTATTATATATCTAGTGTGCGGCTCTGCAGGAAGAGGTAGGTGCAGGGTATTATATATCTAGTGTGCGGCTCTGCAGGTGGAGGTAGGTGCAGGGTATTATATATCTAGTGTGCGGCTCTGCAGGTGGAGGTAGGTGCAGGGTATTATATATCTAGTGTGCGGCTCTGCAGGTGGAGGTAGGTGCAGGGTATTATATATCTAGTGTGCGGCTCTGCAGGTGGAGGTAGGTGCAGGGTATTATATATCTAGTGTGCGGCTCTGCAGGTGGAGGTAGGTGCAGGGTATTATATATCCGGTGCGCGGCTCTGCAGGTGGAGGTAGGTGCAGGGGCTCTAGTGTTTTCTCTCCTTCATTTTCCTGTTTCTGTCGTCGTCTTTTGTTTGTTTTTATGACGACGCTGAAGTCGGTTTCTTATTTTTTCTGGGTTTTTTGGGATCTTTTTTACTGTTTTTATTTTTGTAGATTAAAACCTATCTAGTCCAGTGCAGTGCAGAGCCCGGATGTGAATACACTGGAAAGCAGCAACAACAATGATAAAACTGGTACAAAAATCGGCATCAAACGCAGGGTGTTATGGAGAGGGTTAATGGCTCCGCACTGCATTGTACTTTATTATCGTTATTTTTTTGTTTGTTGTTTAACCTGTAATAAAACCCATCCAAATAAGAAACCAACTTCAGCATCGAGGATTTTATTGCTGATGTCGAGCGATACTGGTGGGAAAATAAGGGAAATGTCTGTTATTACCACATATATCCCCTGCCCCCCCGCAGTGACTGACAGCCGCTCAGCATTAGAACCTGCTGTCAGTCAGTGGTGAGAGCGCGTATACAACCACTGATCACTGTATACTGAGCAATGACTAAAACCTCATCGGGGGCCATCCCTATGACTGAAAGCCGGACACTGTCATATTATATGTTTATGACCACATGTAAATATTTCTTAGCTATTTTGTAACACTTATTATTTTGTATATATGGCTGCTTTTTACCTGATAATAACAGAGATTTGGATTGACAGTGGTATTTTCCTATATTTCACATATTCGGGGGGGGGGGGGATTAGTAGTTTGGTATTTTTTATTTTACTTCCCCTGTAACTGGGGCTGATATAATGACTCAGCAGTGACCATATCCTCTGTGTATGGGGGAGGAAGCACCATCAGATCTTTCTATTCTGTTTCCTGGAAACCGTGAAAATAAGCCCCAGTAGGATTTTTGGAGCTTTTTTGACTATATTTAATATATAAAATACGATAAGATAAACGTTATTGACCCCACAGTGGGGAAATTTGCACATTACTGCAGCTCAATACAGGAGAGGGTGGGATAGAATAAAGAAAGAAATATTAAAAACACTATACACATGTGATATATAACAATGTACAGTACAGACCAAAAGTTTGGACACACCTTCTCATTCAGAGAGTTTTCTTTATTTTCATGACTCTAAAAATTGTAGAGTCACATTGAAGGCATCAAAACTATGAATTAACACATGTGGAATGAAATACTTAAAGTGTGAAACAACTGAAAATATGTCTTATATTCTAGGTTCTTCAAAATAGCCACCTTTTGCTTTGATTATTGCTTTGCACACTCTTGGCATTCTCTTGATGAGCTTCAAGAGGAAGTCACTGGAAATGGTTTTCCAACAGTCTTGAAGGAGTTTCCCAGAGATGCTTAGCACTTGTTGGCCCTTTTGCCTTCACTCTGCGGTCCAGCTCACCCCAAACCATCTCGATTGGGTTCAGGTCTGGTGACTGTGGAGGCCAGGTCATCTGGAGTAGCCCCCATCACTCTCCTTCTTAGTCAAATAGCCCTTACGCAGCCTGGAGGTGTGTTTGGGGTCATTGTCCTGTTGAAAAATAAATGATGGTCCAACTAAGCGCAAACCGGATGGAATAGCACGCCGCTGCAAGATGCTGTGGTAGTCATGCTGGTTCAGAATGCCTTCAATTTTAAA
This sequence comes from Anomaloglossus baeobatrachus, assembly GCF_048569485.1. Taxonomy (NCBI): domain Eukaryota; kingdom Metazoa; phylum Chordata; class Amphibia; order Anura; family Aromobatidae; genus Anomaloglossus; species Anomaloglossus baeobatrachus. Next base: position 6,479 of record NW_027444943.1, read on the forward strand.
TAAATCCCCAACAGTGTCACCAGCTAAGCACCCCCACACCATCACACCTCCTCCTCCATGCTTCATGGTGGGAACCAGGCATGTAGAGTCCATCCGTTCACCTTTTCTACAAAGACACGGTGGTTGGATCCAAAGATTTCAAATTTGGACTCATCAGACCAAAGCACAGATTTCCACTGATCTAATGTCCATTCCTTCTGTTCTTTAGCCCAAACAAGTCTCTTCTGCTTGTTGTCTGTCCTTAGCAGTGCTTTCCTAGCAGCTATTTTACCATGAAGGCTGCTGCACAAAGACTTCTCTTAACAGTTGTTCTAGAGATGAGAAGGTGTGTCCAAACGTTTGGTCTGTACTGTACATATACCTAATACAGCAAATAAATATATGTATATGAAGGTGCATATTAGTGATGGCAGTGTAGGTGAATTACGGTATCTAATTGAATGATAACATCATGATGTGTTTATACAGTCTAACTGCAGTTGGAATGAAGGACCTACGGAAGCCCTCCGTCCTGCAGCGAGGATGTTTAAAGCTGGGTTCACACTAAGTGACAGCGACAACGACGTCGATGTTACGTCACCATTTTCTGTGACGTAACAGCGACCTTGTAAGTCGCTGTTATGATCGCTGCTTAGCTGTCAAACACAGCAGCCGATCATAAGCAGGAAACCTGTGGGCAAAAAGCGCATAGGGTCTTACCCTGATAACAGGGGGTGTAATAAGAGTAATCCTACTCACCTGTTAGAGTTGTGAAAGGCACAACTCCTGTAACCGCATATGTTGATCAAAGGCAGCAGCACCCCGATTGGCAGATAACAGAGAGAATAGCGGAGATGGGTTTTAAAAACCGCGCCAGAGATCCAGATGTAAACTTGATCAATGTACACTTTATTTCGGCATAGGTCTACGCGTTTCTGGGGTCTCAGCCCCCTTCTTCAGGACCAGCAAGCACAAGATACAAAGAATCTTTGTATGTATGTATGTATGTATTTGAAATAAAGTGTACATTGATCAAGTTTACATCTGGATCTCTGGCGCGGTTTTTAAAACCCATCTCCGCTATTCTCTCTGTTAAACACAGCAGCCGAAGCAGCGATCATAACGACACGCGTCGCTGTGCTGCAACGTGCAGAGAGCAGGGAGCCGCGCACACTGAGCGCTGGCTCCCTGCTCTCCTAGCTACAGTACACATCGGGTTAATTACCTGATGTGTACTGCAGCTACATGTGCAGAGAGCAGGTAGCCGCGCACAATGCTTAGCGCTGGCTCCCTGCACTCCTAGCTACAGTACACATCGGGTTAATTACCTGATGTGTACTGCAGCCACATGTGCAGAGAGCTGGGAGCCGCGCACACTGCTTAGCGCTGGCTCCCTGCTCTCCTAGCTACAGTACACATCGGGTTAATTACCTGATGTGTACTGCAGCTACATGTGCAGAGAGCAGGTAGCCGCGCACAATGCTTAGCGCTGGCTCCCTGCTCTCCTAGCTACAGTACACATCGGGTTAATTACCTGATGTGTACTGCAGCTACATGTGCAGAGAGCAGGTAGCCGCGCACACTGCTTAGCGCTGGCTCCCTGCTCTCCTAGCTACAGTACACATCGGGTTAATTACCCGATGTGTACTGCAGCCACATGTGCAGAGAGCTGGGAGCCGGCGCTGGCAGCGTGAGAGCGGTGGAGGCTGGTAACGAAGGTAAATATTGGGTAACCACCTTGGTTACCCGATGTTTACCTTGGTTACAGATTACCGCAGGCTGTCAGACGCCAGTTCCTGCTCCCTGCACATTCAGGATTGTTGCTCTCTCGCTGTCACACACAGCGATGTGTGCTTATCAGCGGGAGAGCAACAATAAAAAAACGAACCAGGGCTGTGTGTAACGAGCAGCGATCTAACAGCAGGGGCCAGATCGCTGCTCAGTGTCACACACAGCGAGATCGCTAATGAGGTCACTGCTTCGTCACAAAAAACGTGACTCAGCAGCGATCTCAGCAGCGATCTCGCTGTGTGTGAAGCACCCCTTAGTCTCTGACTGAAGGAGCTGCTCTGGCCCCCCACTGTTTCATGCAGAGGGTGGAGGGGGTTTTTCATGATGGCTGTCAGCTTTGCTAACATCCTCCTCTCACCCACCACAACCACAGGCTCCAGAGGACATCCCAGCACAGAGCTTGACCTCCGTATCAATTTGTCAATCCTGTTCCTGTCCCTTTCAGTACATCCAGCCCCCCAGCAGACCACTCCATAAAAAAGGGCAGATGCTACCACCGTGTCGTAGAATGTCTATAACAGAGTTCTGCAGACACCGAGGGACCTCAGCCTCTTCAGTAGGTGGAGTCGACTCTGGCCCTTCTTATACAGGACGTCTGTGTTCGTAGTCCAGTTCATCTTATTGTTGAGGTGAACACTCAGGTACTTGTAAGAGTCTACTGTCTCAACAACTTTTCCCTGGATGTTCACCGGTGCTTTAGGGGGTGACTTCCTCCTAAGGTCTATGACCATCTCCTTCATCTTGCTGGCATTTACTTGAAGAGCGTTGGTCTCACACCAGCCAACAAAGTCACAGATGACACCCCTGTATTCCTAGTCATTCCCGTCTGATACGCATCCAATGATGGCCGTATCATCCGAGAACTTCTGAAAGTGGCAGTGGTCCGAGTTATACCTGAAGTCTGACATGTACAAACTGAACAGAAAGAGTGAGAGGACCGTGCCCTGTGGTGCCCCTGTGCTTCAGACTACCACATAAGACACACAGTCATGGAGCCTCACATGCTGTGGTCTGTTGGTGAGGTAGTCGATCGTCCATGCTGTCAGCTGCTTGTCCACTCCGGCTCCCTCCAGCTTCCCTCTCAGCAGAGCAGGCCGGATAGTGTTGAAAGCACTGGAGAAGTCAAAGAACATGACCCTCACAGTGTTTCCTGCTTGCTCTAGGTGAGAGAGACATCGGTGCTGCAGGTAGATGACAGCGTCCTCCACCCCGATGCCGGGCTGGTAGGCGAACTGCAGGGGATCCAGCGCTGGGCTCACCACAGAACCCTGCTCCAAAAATAAGCCATACTTGCGATTCCATAGAAAAGTGTCCAAGCAGCTAAAAAAGTTAAAGAATACGGCAGGACTCATGAAAGAAAGCAGACACCATCAAAAGAAACCAAATCCCCCAAAAAAAAACAAAAATCGCACTTACCAGATCCCAAACAATTACAGTTGGCAAGTACTGATGGTGGATGGGCTCTCACACAGAGATCTGTGTCACTGTCAGTTCCCTGACAGCTGTTCCAGCTGCATTGCACCGCAGAGCTGTGGATACAGTGACAGAGAAGGCAGAGGCAGTAATAAACAGTCTCTGCCTTATGTAGAGATTTCCTCTCCGTTGCTACATGTTTGTTTATGCACTGCTATGTAATGACATTGTAGAACATCACTGCAGAGTAGGAGTCAGATGGCACAGACGTGTAAAGTCTATGAACAGTCCGAAACCAGTTTAAAATATCTAAACTTTTTTATTTACATAATTCTTCAAGTTTAGGAGGGAAATATACTGTAACGTGGGCACATTTTGTAATTGGGTTAACGTTCACTATTTTGCTCCAGTCATACAAGAAATGGGTGGTAGATTTTGTGCGTCAGCGAGTGCACAGATCCGTACACCATGTGTGGCCCCTCTTCTTCCGTTAGAAACAAGAATACATAGAATCCTAATTCCAATGCCCTGTTAACCGAAAAACTGGGAAATTATTTGTTTTTGTACTTTCTTATTTTCCCGCTTTTATTTTTCCGCTCACATTTCCGTATGAAGAATTGTTTTTTTTTTTTATCATAAAGATAATGTGCTACTTTTAGGGTGGTGACACACATAGCGACGCAGCAGCGATCATGACTAGCGATCTGACCTTATCAGGATCGCTGCTGTGTCGTTACATGGTCGCTGGTGAGCTGTCAAACAGGCAGATCTCACCAGCGACCAGTGACCAGCCCCCAGCCAGCAGCGACGCGTGGAAGCGGAACTAGTATATATCGGGTAACCAAGGAAAGCACTTCTCTTGGTTATCTCGATATTTATCTTAGTTACTAGCGTCCGCCGCTCTCACGCTGCCAGTGCCGGCTCCCTGTTCCCTGCACTTTTAGCCAGAGTACACATCGGGTTAGATACCCGATGTGTACTCCAGCTACGTGTGCAGGGAGCCGGCACTGGCAGCATGAGAGCGGCGGACGCTAGTAACTAAGGTAAATTTCGGGTAACCAAGGAAAGGGCTTCTTGGTTACCCGATGTTTACTGTAGTTACAGCTTACCGCAGGCTGCCAGAAGCCGGCTCCCTGCTCGCTTCAGTTTGTCGCTCTCTCGCTGTCACACACAGCGATGTGTGCTTCACAGCGGGAGAGCAACGTCCAAAAAATGAAGCAGGACATTCAGCAACGACCGGCGACCTCACAGCAGGGACCAGGTCGTTGCTGGATGTCACACATAGTGACAGCGACGGGACGTCGCTGCTACGTCACAGAAAATGGTGACTTAGCAGCGACGTCGTTGTTGTCGTCGCTATGTGTGACACCACCTTTATAGTTGTACTATTTACATAGCACATTTCATGATAATTTTTTTTACTACCCAAATGATATCTCACCTCCCTTATCTCCATTAATTTTCTATATGGGCTCATCTCCTTCCCATTCAGGTCCTTATAATATCGGATCCTCTCGGTGATTTTATTCTGTTTAAGAAAATTTCTTAACAAGGATGGATATGGACAGGGACAAGATGGCCGAGAGGATATTACACCTCACCCTAGAGATCCTCTTCCGGCTTACTGGAGAGGTGAGAGATTCTGATGACGTCACATTACATCATTCTTATCTATGGGAATAACAGATGGACAGAACTGGAGAGGTGAGGACTCTGGAAATGTCTGGAGTGAGATTTATTACTGTGTTTCTCCATAACCAGGATTACACAGTAGTGAAGAAGACCTCTAGTGAGCGCTGTCAGGCCCCTGTGTCTGAAGGATGGGGAAGACCCCTGAGCCCAATCATGGGGCCTCCACCTCACCCCCCGATACATGAGGACATCAATGACCAGAAGATCCTAGAACTCGCCTACAAGATGATTGAGCTGCTGACTGGAGAGGTGACAGTGCTGGGAATGCTGGGACATTATACAGTAACGCTATGAAGGGATCGGGGGGTTACAGTATCATTGTATGTGTCAGGTTCCTATAAGGTGTCAGGACGTCACCGTCTATTTCTCCATGGAGGAGTGGGAGTATTTAGAAGGACACAAAGATCTGTACAAGGACGTCATGATGGAGGTTCCCCAGCCCCTCACATCACCAGGTAATAGACAGGACTAAATACACACGGCCTATAATTATCTGTATGTAAGGAATGAATTCAGTCCCTGTATGTGTCTCCTCCAGGTCTATCCAGTAAGAGGACAACACCAGAGAGATGTCCCCGTCCTCTTCTCCCACAGGACTGTAAACAAGAAGATCCCGATGTTCCTCAGGATGTGTTTCCTCCAGTTCTATCCAGTAAGAGATATCTACTCATGTACTTTCTTCACTCATTTTGTGTTTACATTTTTAGACTTTCTGCTCTGGTTTTTTTCAGCTGTATTTTCTTTGCTTCTGCTTCTTCTGCTGTTTGTTTCTAGTCCCTTCTCTATGTTGTTATGAAGGAAACTCAAAAACCTGCAGAGGGTTCATGAATACCAATGTATGTAAAGCGCTGTGGAATTAATAGCGCTATATAAATGAATAAAATTATTATTAATTAATACCCTGTTTCCCTGAAAAGACAACCTACACCGAAAATAAGCCCTAGCATGATTTTATGGGATTTTTGGAGAATGGTTGAAATATAAGCCCTACTCCAAAAATAAGCCCTAGTTACAGTCAGAGCCAACGTTGGGAGGAGTTAAACTGCGCAATTTCTCAGGATCCCCACTCTCTTAGGGTCCCCATCAGTTGTATTCTGAGGTTGATTGTTTAAGGACCTTTGATGATTTCAAAGTCATGTGACATGATGTAACCAAAGGTCTCTTAATTGCAGGAGTGTAAATGAACTGAACAAAAGACAGGCTGGCATGCAGGACTGGCATTAGTGGAAAGGGAGAGCAAACTGGGCAATTTCACAGGACTCCCATTCTCCTAAGGGCCCCAGTGTTTATATGCTGATTATAGGACTGCTTAAAAACCTTTTCAACATCACGTCATGTGACCAAAGGTCTTAATTGCAGGAGTATAAAGGTGAAGAGGAGACAGGCTGATGTATGTGTGTGTGTTCACGACAATTTTAATCAGCTTTGCCAAAATGAGCAAAGCTCGGCCAGAACAAAGGTGTGATGCCACCGCTTCTCTAATTCTTAACAAACTGCGGCATTCCCTATGCCAAAAATCTCACTCCAGTCCCTGACGTAATTTTTCAGTGTACATCGTCACAATCGTTGTCCCGGACAACCCCGTTAAATATCTGACATCTGTCTGTAACTATTTTATTTTCGAAAAAAAAATCTCTTTGAAAATTTCTGTTGTGGATCAATGTTGCAAAGAGATTTTTGCAGATTTTACCAACTGTCATGGCGGCGTCAGGATCTATGGAAATTATAGATTCTTGTACGTTGCATGTTAACTTCTCTGATGTCTGTGAGCAGCGCAGGAGATGCAGGCGTCAAACCATAGACTTGGGCAGGCTAACAAGAGTAAGGGTTACTTTACACGCTGCAACATCGCTAGCATTTGCTAGCGATGTCGAGTGAGATTGCACCCGCCCCCGTCGCACGGCCGATATGTGGTGATCGCTGCCGTAGCGAACATTATCGCTACGGCAGCGTCACACGCACATACCTGCTCTGCGACGTTGCTGTGACCGGCGAACCGCCTCCTTTCTGGGGCGGTTCGTTCAGCGTCACAGCAGCGTCACTGAACCGCCGCCCAATAGAAAAGGAGGGGAGGAGATGAGCGGCCGCAACATGTCGCCCACTTCCTTCCTTCCTCCTTTTCCGTTGGACGGAGGTAAAGGAGATGTTTGTCGTTCCAGCGGCGTCACACATAGCGATGTGTGCTGCCGCAGGAACGACAGACAAAATCGGACCTGCAGCAGCACCGATATTATGGAAGTGAACGACTTGTCAACGAGCAACGATTTTGCACATTTTTGCGATCGTTGATCGTCGCTCATTTGTGTTACACGCTGCGATGTCGCTACCGGTGCCGGATGTGCGTCACTAACGACGAGACCCCGACGATATATCGGCAGCGATGTCGCAGCGTGTAAAGTACCCCTTATTCTCTGCGGGGCTGCTTGTTAATGTCTTTGATCCCATGCTGTAGAGGAGAAGGTATAATTTGCTCCCCTCCTGTATATACTGGCTGGATTATTTCATTAATGCCAGCTATAGCTTACCTATACTGCTCTGGTCAGGTGTTGTGATCCAGACTTACGGGTGGTTATTGGGCACTATTACTGTGACCTGTTGTGCTATTAACACTTGTTGTCTTTTTGTTGCTGCCTTCCTGCTCTTGCTTTTCTCCTTAGTCTTTCACTGTTTATTTCTGTGAGTTTGCAATGTGTTTCATATGTCTTAATCTGTTTCCATCATATTCCTACCCCTTCCTTCCCTGGGGGATTACAGATTAGATCTCATCAGCAGAATAGTAAGACACGAGACTCCAGCATCTCCATCTTCAGGGGTAATCCAGAGGTTAGGAATAGCTTAGGGTCACTTAGCGTGAGAGACAGTATAGGAGCACTTTGTCCCTCATTATCCTGCAGTCATATTGTAACAACAGTACAGATTATTTACTGTAGCACATTCCAGAGAACTTGTGCTAGGAATGGGAGATCCGAATTAACGAAGATGTAACAGATGTCAAAATTGGCCAACAGATTAAGAATACATTTTTTCCTAATTTAATTTCTGATGTTATGGTTTAAAAAAATACATTAACTTTCAAGATATCATTAAAAAATAATAACATTGTGTTTATTTTTAGCAGATGACTGTATTGGGAGTTCAAATGGCTCTCTAATATCTTCAGAATTTATAACAGATGATGACTGTATGACACATGATACATATGAAGAGCATGATGTTGTCCCAAATATACCTCCAGTCCTTCATCGGAAAGCGATATCATCTGATCTTTTCAAACAAGACCAAAATTCCAATCATCAAAAAACTCTCACTGGGAAGAAGTCATTTTCATGTTCAGAGTGTGGAAAATGTTTTAGTGAGAAATCAGGCCTTGTTAGGCATCAGAAAATTCACACAGGGGAGAAGCCATATTTATGTTCAGAGTGTGGAAAATGTTTTCTTCAGAAATTCGAACTTGTTTGGCATCAAAGATCTCACACAGGGGAGAAGCCATTTTCATGTTCAGAGTGTGGGAAATGTTTTATTCGGAAATCAAGACTTGTTATGCATCAGAAAATTCACACAGGGGAGAAGCCATTTTCATGTTCAGAGTGTGGGAAAGGTTTTAGTCATAAATCATATCTTGTTACTCATCAAAACATTCACATAGGGGAGAAGCCATTTTCATGTTCGGAGTGTGGAAAATATTTTATTCAGAAATCAAACCTTATTTCGCATCAGAAAATTCACAAAGGGGAGAAGCCATTTTCATGTTCAGAGTGTGGGAAATGTTTTATTCGGAAATCAGGACTTGTTGGGCATCAGAAAGTTCACACCGGGGAGAAGCCATTTTCATGTACAGAATGTGGGAAATGTTTTATTCAGAAATCAAACCTTATTTCGCATCAGAAAATTCACAAAGGGGAGAAGCCATTTTCATGTTCAGAGTGTGGGAAATGTTTTATTCGGAAATCAGAACTTGTTGGGCATCAGAAAGTTCACACCGGGGAGAAGCCATTTTCATGTACAGAATGTGGGAAATGTTTTATTCAGAAATCAAACCTTGTTTCGCATCAGAAAGTTCACACAGGGGAGAAGCCATTTTCATGTTCAGAGTGTGGTAAATGTTTTATTCAGAAATTATACCTTGTTAGACATCAGAAAATTCACACAGGGGAGAAGCCATTTTCATGTTCAGAGTGTGGGACATGTTTTATTCAGAAATCATCCCTTGTTAGACATCAGAAAATTCACACAGGGGAGAAGCCCTTTTCATGTTCAGAGTGTGGGAAATGTTTTATTCGGAAATCATCCCTTGTTACACATCAGAAAATTCACTTAGGGAGAATCCATTTTCATGTTCAGAGTGTGGGAAATGTTTTAATTGGAAAACAGAGTACAAGTAAGGCTCAGCATTACCAATTAGCAGGTGCTCGTACGAAAAAAGTAAGGCAAATGAGAGAATTCCAGCACACTGACTACCCCAAATGAAGTAAAGAGACTTAGATTAGGCTGTGTTCATTTTTATTGTTGAAAAAAATTATTTCAAAGTGCTGTGCATGGAACTGTCCACAAAAAGTTGACGTTTCAGCCAACAGCCCTTCGTCAGACTGGACTTATCTATATATAAAGTGATAAATAAAAAAAAATAAACAATCATAGTACATAAGTTGTAGTAATACAAACATTTGTAAATATTTTTACAGTACAACAGTACATCTCGTCAGAAATAACAATTGGTAATGAATGAAACAAAAACGACTACAGGAATCACAATATACCTCATCTTGTACATATACGGTACATAATTTATAATATGGTAGTATTACCTGACAATAGAGAGGCAAAGCAAATTTCAAATGAAGAAAAATAGTGACCCGAGGTAGGCCTGTGTAATAGCAACAATTGGTAGTTACAAAAGTGAACAGGTGATGGTGGAAAGGAGCAGGCTGCCAGATAATAGGATAAAAGGTACAAGAAGAAATAATGAAAATGGGAATAGATGATAATGAAGTGGGCTCACCAAATGTAGATATTGCCTGTGGACCCATTAGAATGATTTCACTCCACTATGTAAATAACGGTAACATAGAGACAAAAGCCATAAAATTGTAAGGGAATAATACGTAGTATATTAGAGCTAGCACTAAAAATACTATTGTATATAACGGTAAATTCAGGGTAATAGCATGTTGCTCTAACTAGTTACAAGAGATGCAATTACTAGCATGTATGAAAAAAAATCATATCTGGGGGAAGTTATAAGTTAAAATCATTACCTGCAAAAGTACTATATGGATGTGATCATCATAACACGGATGGATAACAGTGTACTATGTGGCTGTAGTAGGGAAATGAGGAATAATACAATCGGATTAGCCAAGAGGCGACTGGAAAAAAGAAAAAGAGAAAAAAAGGAAGAAAAAGGGGAAAGGAAGGGGATATATAATATAATAAAAGTATATATTTTTTAGTACCTTATGGAATGCTCAATATATGTTGCAGAAGGAAAATTATATCATGAATAATATTCAAATCCCACCATGTGAATCTGTATGATTGTAAAAGAGCTAGGACTAAGCCAGCATGTCTCCTGTAAAATATGTTATAGCAATAAAATGTATATCCATTCACTTTTGGGAGCTAACAAGCATGGAAAAAGAATAAGGAAGAAATAGTTATGTAATACCTAATGCTGATGACACATAAGTAAGGCAAGGAAGTATCTTATATGCAAGGGTGAAGTCTGGGTCCCACTATATGGCTTCCATTAAGATAAAGAACAGAACATTAAAAAGAAGGATCACCAACAGGGATAAGATACCTGCATAGTAAACATTAGGCAGCCTGAACTTACCAGGATGAAATGGGCGAACGTGGAACTTGCCTACATGCCTCCTGCAATGTGTGAGGTTGCTTCAGTTTGTGTTTCTTTGGAAACAATGGTAGAGGAGTCCTCATCGTTCTAAGAGAGAGTGGAAAAATTAGTTTGCGACATTGATAATTCCGTAATTTTTATGACTAGGGGCCGAGAGCTGGAGCCAAAATAATTCAGTTCAGAGCACAAGTAAGGCTCAGCGTCACCGATTGGCAGGTGCTTGGAAGAAAAAAGTAAGGCAAATGAGAGAATTCCGGCACACTGACTACCACAAATGAAGTAAAGAGACTTACATTATGTTGTGTTCATTTTTATTGTTGAAAAAAAATATTTCAAAGTGCTGTATATGGAACTGTCCACAAAAAGTCAACGTTTTGGCCAACAGGCCTTCGTCAGACTGGACTTTATCTAGATATAAAGTGATAAAAAAAACAATCATAGAACATAAGTTGTAGTTATACAAACATGTGCAAATATTTTTACAGTACAATAGTACATCTCGTCAGAAATAACAATTGGTAATGAATGAAACAAAAACTTGTTGGGCATCAAAGATCTCACACCGAGGAGAAGCCAATGTCATGTTCAGAGTGTGGGAAATGTTTTATTCAGAAATCAGACCTTGTTAGACATCAAAAATTCACACGGGGAGAAGTCATTTTCATGTTCAGAGTGTGGGAAATGTTTTAATTGGAAATCAGAACTTTTTGTGCATCAAAGACCTCACACAGTTGAGATAGCAGGGACAATTGTAATATCCACTTTTAACCCCTTCACCCCCGGCCACTAAAACACCCTAATGACCGGGCCATTTTTTGCAATTCTGACCAGTGTCACTTTGACAGGTTATAACTCTGGAACGCTTCAACGGATCCTGGCGATTCTGAGATTGTTTTTTCGTGACATATTGTACTTCATGTCAGTGGTAAATTTAGGCCGATACTTTTTGCGTTTATTTGTGAAAATTTAGTAAATTGTGCGAAAATTTGGAAAATTTCGCAATTTTCAAACTTTGAAAATTTATGCCCATAAATCTGAGAGATATGTCACACAAAATAGTTACTAAATAACATTTCCCACTTGTCAACTTTACATCAGCGCAATTTTCGAAAAAAAAAAAAAATTTCGTTAGGAAGTTAGAAGAGGTCAAAGTTCATCAGCAATTTCTAATTTTTCCAACAAAATTTACAAAATATTTTTTTTAGGGACCACATCACATTTGAAGTGACTTTGAGAGGCCGAGGTGACAGAAAATACCCAAAAGTGACCCCATTCTAAAAACTGCACCCCTCACACTGCTCAAAACCACATCCAAGAAGTTTATTAACCCTTTAGGTGCGTCACAGGAACCAAAGCAATGTGGAAGGAAAAAATGAAAATTTTACTTTTTAACACAAAAATGTTACTTTAGCCATAAAATTTTCATTTTTACAATGGAGAAAAGAGAAAGTGCACCTTACAATTTATTGTGCATTTTCTCCTGAGTACGCAGCTACCTCATATGTGGTGGAAATCAAATGTTTGGACACACGGCAGTGCTCGGAAGGCAAGGAGCGCCATTTGAATTTTTGAACGCAAAATTAGCTGCACTAATTAGCGGACGCCATGTCAGGTTTGAAGACCCCCTGAGGTGCCTAAACAATGGAGCTCCCCCACAAGTGACCCCATTTTGGAAACTAGAGCCCTCAAATATTTTTTCTAGATGTTTGATGAGCACTTTGAACACCTGGGAGCTTCATAGAAGTTTATAACGTTGAGCCGTGAAAAGAAAAAATTTTTTTTTTACCACAAAACTGTTGCTTCAACTAGGTAGCTTTTTTTTCACAAGGGTATCAGGAAAAAATGCAACATAAAATGTATTGTCCATTTTCTCCTGAGTACGCAGATACCTCATATGTGGTGGAAATCAAATGTTTGGACACACGGCAGTGCTCGGAAGGCAAGGAGCGCCATTTGAATGCAAAATTAGCTGCACTCATTAGCGGACACCATGTCAGGTTTGAAGACCCCCTGAGGTGCCTAAAGAATGGAGCTCCCCCACAAGTGACCCCATTTTGGAAACTAGAGCCCTCAAATAATTTTTCTAGATGTTTGATGAGCACTTTGAACACCTGGGGGCTTCACAGAAGTTCATAACGTTGAGCCGTGAAAAGAAAAAAAATTTTTTTTACCACAAAACTGTTGCTTCAACTAGGTAGCTTTTTTGTTCACAAGGGTATCAGGAAAAAATGCACCATAAAACGTATTGTCCATTTTCTCCTGAGTACGCAGATACCTCACATGTGGTGGAAAGTAATTGTTGGGCGCATGGCGGGGCTCAGAAGAGAAGGGCACCATTTGACAGCAAAATTGATTGGAATCATTAGCGGACGCCATGTCATGTTTTTAGACCCCCCCCCCATGGTGCCTAAACAGTGGAGCTCCCCCACAAATTACCCCATTTTGGAACTAGACCCCTCAAGGAATTTATCTAGATGTTTAGTGAGCCCCTTGTACCCCCAGGGGCTCCACTGAAAGTTGATAACGTTGAACCGTGAAAATTATTTATTTTTTTAAAAAAAAAATTTTTTAAATTTTTGCAGCAACAAGGTAGCTTTTTTTTCTTTCTTTTTACAATGGTATCAGGAAAAAATGCACCATAAAACGTATTGTGCAATTTTTCCCGAGTATGCAGATACCTCACATGTGGTGGAAATCAATTGTTTGGGCGCATGGCGGGGCTCAGAAGACAAGGAACGCCATTTGACTTTTCAAACGCACAGACGCGGTGCACTGATCGGCCGCTGCAGGAGGCACGGTCGGATGAGATACAAAAAGCGCTGGGGATACGGAAGAAAAAAAAAAAGTCACGCCAAAAATTGAGCAGGGATGTTGATCCGCGCTCAGCGGGACGCACGGACAGATGCGATACTTTTTTTCCGTATCCCCGACGTTTTTTGTATTGCATCAGTCCGTGCGTCCCGACGAGCGCTGATCAGGGATGCACATAACGGATCGGCATCCCTGCTCAATTTTTGGCGTGACTTTTTTTTCCGTATCCCCGATGCTTTTTGTCACGCCAAAAATTGAGCAGGGATGCCGATCCGTTATGTGCATCCCTGATCAGCGCTCGGTGGGACGCACGGACAGATGCGATACAAAAAGCGTCGGGAATACGGGAAAAAAAGTCCCGCCGAAAACTGACCACGGATGCAGATACGTTATCTGCATCCATGATCAGCGCTCGGCGGGACGCACGGACGCATGAGGTGTAAAAATGGACAGGGGATAGAGGAAAAAAAAAAAAAGTTATACTCACAGTACCCAGAGGATTTGCAGGAGGAACAGAAGGCAAGGAACAGCTTTACAGCAGCAGCCAGCAGGCAGGAAGTTGGACAGCTCAGCAGAAGACCCAGGAAGAAGGACCCAGCGATGGAGGCAGATGTGATCGGCCGGTGAAGACAGGTAAGAGGACTTCGGGGGGACAGCAGAGGGGGACGGGGACAGCAGAGGGGGACGGGGACAGCAGAGGGGGAGAGCAGAGGAGGGAGATACCGGAGGAGCTGCAGAATAGAGATCACGGGGGAGGCCGGCAGATTGGGATGTCGGGGGGCAGACTGGGATGTCTGGGGGCAGACCGGGATGTCTGGGGGCAGACCGGGATGTCTGGGGGCAGATCGGGATGTCTGGGGGCAGATCGGGATGTCTGGGGGCAGATCGGGATGTGGGGGGGGGCACGGGCAGGGGCCATTACGGGAGCACGCAGGAGCAAATCACAAGAGCGCGCAGGGGCTGCAAGAGAGCAGGGGAGGAGGGATACCGGAGGAGCTGCAGAATAGAGATGGCGGGGGGCAGATCAGGATGTCGGGGGGCAGATCGGGATGTCGGGGGGGCAGATCGGGATGTTGGGGGGGGGGGCAGATCGCAGGGGGGGCACGAGCAGGGGCCATTACGGAAGCGCGCAGGGGCTGCAAGGTGAGCACAATACTCACCGCTCCCGCTCCTGCTCCGTGACGTGGCAGCAGCAGCGGTGGCGTGGTACCACTAGTACCAGCCAGTGCTGCACGCTGCAGACATGTTGGGGGAGGGTCCCCAGACCAGCACAGGCCTGGGGAGGGCGGCCACCGGCAGATCAGACTGCCCCACTGCACACTGATTGGAGCGATTGCGCGTCATAGCACGATCGCTCCAATCAGTGCTGCAGGGGGGGGCCACGGTGTCTGCTTGCTTCCAGCCAATGATCGGAGCTGCTGCAGCCCCGGTCCTAGCTGGATTTTACAAGATCACACTATTTTTGGCATTTTTTTTGCCGAAAACAGCGTGATCAATGTGATTGGCGGTTCCGATTTGAACAGCCAATCACATCGATCGCCTATGGGGGGTGGCGATGCCACCCCCCTGGGGTCAAGCAAAGGTCCCCTGCTGTAAGAAACAGCAGGGGACATAATTTGAAAGCCGTTGCTATGGCCACGGCAATCAAATGAAGTTTAGGCAGTAAAATTACGTCCCTGGTCGTTAAGTCACGTTAAAATAGGACGTAATTTTACTGCCCGCGGTCGTGAAGGGGTTAAAGATCATGAGCATTGTTCTGTCTCGTGGTTTTCGGCTTTGGTTTGTACTGTGTGATTTAGGGAAGAACTAGCTTGACTACTAACTTCTGTAGTGGAGCCCAGTGTAAGAGGCGGCTGTTTTGCAGAGGATTTCACAGAGACTATTATTAAAAAGTCTAAAAAAATTACAAAGAGACAGGGAGGATTATCATGTACTATCCAAACAGGATATTACTCAACCTACTCCGAAAAACCCTACTATTGGTGAGCCAAAAAACTCCACCGTGACTGGTTCTAACCACACAAGGGTTTTCACCAACAGTAGATATAAGAAGACTAGATTTCAGCAATTCAGTAGAATTAAGCTGGTGTCACACTAAGCGACAACGACGTCGCTGTTACGTCACCATTTTCGGTGACGTAACAGCGACCTTGTAAGTCGCTGTTATGATCGCTGCTTAGCTGTCAAACACAGCAGAAGCAGCGATCATAACGTCGCTGTGCTACATGTGCAGAGAGCAGGGAGCCGCGCTTAGCGCTGGCTCCTTGCTCTCCTAGGTACAGTACACATCGGGTTAATTAACCCGATGTGTGCTGCAGCTACATGTCACAGTGCAGAGAGCAGGGAGGCGCGCGCACTGCTTAGCGCTGGCTCCTTGCTCTCCTTGCTACAGTATACATCGGGTTAATTACCCGATGTGTACTGCAGCCACATGTCACAGAGCAGGAGCCGGCACTGGCAGCAAGAGCGGAGGCTGGTAACCAGCGTAAACATCGGGTAACCAGGGAAAGGTCTTCCCTTGGTTACCCGATGTTTACGCTGGTTACAGCTTACCGCAGCTGCCAGTGCCGGCTCCTGATCGCTTCATTTCGTCGCTCTCTCGCTGTCACACACAGCGATGTGTGTGTCACAGCGGGAGAGTGACGACCAAAAAATGAAGCTGGACATTCAGCAACGACCGGCGACCTCACAGCAGGGGCCAGGTCATTGCTGGATGTCACACACAGCGACAGCGACGGGACGTCGCTGCAACGTCACAGAAAATGGTGACGTAGCAGCAACGTCGTTGTCGTCGTCGCTGTGTGTGACACCAGCTTTAGATCCTATTCTGCTGATCCTAGTGTGTCATCTCCACTACTAGCCACTGTTTGAGACAATGGTTCACAAAACCTTTGTT
This sequence comes from Anomaloglossus baeobatrachus, assembly GCF_048569485.1. Taxonomy (NCBI): domain Eukaryota; kingdom Metazoa; phylum Chordata; class Amphibia; order Anura; family Aromobatidae; genus Anomaloglossus; species Anomaloglossus baeobatrachus. The sequence continues at coordinate 22,915 of NW_027444943.1, forward strand.
AAGCTGGTGTCACACTAAGCGACAGCGACAACGACGTCGCTGTTACGTCACCATTTTCTGTGACGTAACAGCGACCTTGTAAGTCGCTGTTATGATCGCTGCTTAGCTGTCAAACACAGCAGAAGCAGCGATCATAACGTCGCTACATGTGCAGAGAGCAGGGAGCCGCGCTTAGCGCTGGCTCCTTGCTCTCCTAGGTACAGTACACAACGGGTTAATTAACCCGATGTGTGCTGCAGCTACATGTCACAGTGCAGAGAGCAAGGAGCCGTGCGCACTGCTTAGCGCTGGCTCCTTGCTCTCCTTGCTACAGTATACATCGGGTTAATTACCCGATGCATACTGCAGCCACATGTCACAGTGCAGGAGCCGGCGCTGGCAGCAAGAGCGGAGGCTGGTAACCAGCGTAAACATCGGGTATCCAGGGAAAGGTCTTCCCTTGGTTACCCGATGTTTACGCTGGTTACAGCTTACCGCAGCTGCCAGTGCCGGCTCCTGATCGCTTCATTTCGTCGCTCTCTCGCTGTCACACACAGCGATGTGTGTGTCACAGCGGGAGAGTGACGACCAAAAAATGAAGCTGGACATTCAGCAACGACCGGCGACCTCACAGCAGGGGCCAGGTCGTTGCTGGATGTCACACACAGCGACAGCGACGGGACGTCGCTGCAACGTCACAGAAAATGGTGACGTAGCAGCGACGTCGTTGTCGTCGTCGTTATGTGTGACACCAGCTTTAGAGACGGGAGACTTTTCTCTCTCAGGTAGTACAGGATGATTGGATCAGCGGCCGTGTCGTGTATGGAGACGCTTGACAAACCAAGACAGACAAGTCTTTTAAAGTGTGTAAAAATAGATAAGAGATAACATAAAAGGGGAATTACACAACAGGTTAATTACACAATAGGGGAATGTTTTCGGCTAATTACATGTTCCCAGAGTAATTCATCAATTTTGACATATGTTTGACAAGCATTTTATAATTTTCTGGGAATTGACATTCTTTTGGCTAAATTTGACTTTAGTAATTATATTATTCCAGGAAATTAAGGAATAAAAAGATATGGTGGAGAAAATCCTGCCAAGGACACATACAGTCATATGAAAAAGTTTGGGCACCCCTATTAATGTTAACCTTTTCTCTTTATCACAATTTGGGTTTTTGCAACAGCCATTTCAGTTTCATATTTCTAATAACTGATGGACTCAGTAATATGTCTGGATTGAAATGAGGTTTATTGTACTAACAGAAAATGTGCAATCCGCATTTAAACAAAATTTGACTGCTTCAAAAGTATGGGCACCTCAACATAAAAGTGACATTAATATTTTGTAGATCCTCCTTTTGCAAAAATAACAGCCTCTAGTCGCTTCCTGTAGCTTTTAATGAATTCCTGGATGAAGGTATATTTGACCATTCCTGTTTACAAAACAATTCCAGTTCAGTTAAGTTTGATGGTCGCCGAGCATGGACAGCCCGCTTCAAATCATCCCACAGATGTTCAATGATATTCAGGTCTGGGGACTGGGATGGCCATTCCAGAACATTGTAATTGTTCCTCTACATGAATGCCTGAGTAGATTTGGAGCGGTGTTTTGGATCATTGTCTTGCTGAAATATCCATCCCCTGCGTAACTTCAACTTCGTCACTGATTCTTGCACATTATTGTCAAGAATCTGCTGATACTGAGTTGAATCCATGCGACCCTCAACTTTAACAAGATTCCCAATTCCGGCATTGGCCACACAGCCCCAAAGCATGATGGAACCTCCACCAAATTTTACTGTGGGTAGCAAGTGCTTTTCTTGGAATGCCGTGTTTTTTTGCCTCCATTCATAACGCCTTTTTGTATGACCAAACAACTCAATTTTTGTTTCATCAGTCCACAGGACCTTCTTACAAAATGTAACTGGCTTGTCCAAATGTGCTGTTGCATACCTCAGGCGACTCTGTTTGTGGCGTGCTTGCAGAAACGGCTTCTTTCGCATCACTCTCCCATACAGCTTCTCCTTGTGCAATGTGCGCTGTATTGTTGACTGATGCACATTGACACCATCTGTTTTTGGTAGAGGTCCTCCTTTATCCTCACAATTGATGTATTTTGAGTATGTATGTACTAGTGTTTTATTCTATTTTTTGCTAAATAAAATTTATTATATTTTATGGAAATTGTACTCCTTTATGTGTGTATACACATCAGCTTGGTGACATTGACACCATCTGCAGCAAGATGCTGCTGCAGGTCTTTGGAGGTGGTCTGTGAATTGTCCTTGACTATTCTCACCATTCTTCTTCTCTGCCTTTCTGATATTTTTCTTGGCCTGCCACTTCTGGGCTTAACAAGAACTGTACCTGTGTTCTTCCATTTTCTTACTATGTTCTTCACAGTGGAAACTGACAGTTTAAATCTCTGAGACAACTTTTTGTATCCTTCCCCTGAACAACTATGTCGAATAATCTTTGTTTTCAGATCATTTGAGAGTTGTTTTGAGGAGCCCATGATGCCACTCTTCATAGGAGATTAAAATAGGAGAACAGCTTGCAAGTGGCCACCTTAAATACCTTTTCTCATGATTGGATACACCTGCCTATGAAGTTCAAAGCTCAATGAGGTTACAAAACCAATATAGTGCTTTAGTAAGTCAGTAAAAAGTAGTTAGGAGTGTTCAAATCAAGAAATTGATAAGGGTGCCCATACTTTTACACCGGTCAAATTTTGTTTAAATACGGATTGCACATTTTCTTTTAGTACAATAAACCTCATTTCAATCCAGAAATATTACTCAGTCCATCAGTTATTAGATATATGAAACTGAAATAGCTTTTGAAAAAGCCAAAATTGTTGTAAAGAAAAAAGGTTAACATTAATAGGGGTGCCCAAACTTTTTCATATAACTGTATCTTGCACAACATGGTCATTACATGAGATTAAGAGAGAATAAAACAATAATCTTTTAACTGGCTAGAGTATGTGTAGCAGACTATAGACAAAATGGCTGAAGAAAACAAAACGGTGTCTACTTTAACAATTCCCCTCTTTATTATGTTCTTATTCTATGCTACATATCCCTACCTATCAGTAGGTCTGCAGAGTTGCCCTACTTCACAATACACAAGGTTTTCCCTACACATATTATGGGGTACTACCATTCAGACATCCCCTGTAAGTCGACCTAACCTTTTTCCCTATGCCTACCCTTTTTTCCAGGACCACATGACAGCACCACAGGAGGTTGCTTCCTCCTTCCTCTACAGGGACAGGAACACAAGAGGTTAAAAACCCCTCCCCTTCCCAACCTCTCCAGTGTTTTTTCCTGTCCCTGTACAGGACGGACGTAGAAACTTACCGGGATGTACGGGGTCCAGGTGGATCGGGGGGGGCTCTGCTCTCTCTCCTTCCAACCTGTCAAGATGCCCCAGGCAGACACCACGAAGCGCGGGGTCCCTTAGCCGCACCGGTCGAGCAGGAGCTCCCGGCGCCCGTCGCTTCCCTCCGAGGGGAGGGCTCTCGGCCTCCTGCCACAGCAATGCTTCCGGGCGCGGTGTGAAGACGGACGCCGGCGCATGGGCGGACATCGGCGCATGCGCAGACGCCGCACTTCCGGTTTCCGGGTTAGTGCGGCCCTGGAGTTTTGGCGCAAATTTCAAATCCGAAGTTCGGATGGCAGGACTGCGACCTGGCACCTTCACTCAGGTAATAAAAACCTGGAAGGGTAGGGGGGGTGGGGAGTACATTGTTTTTCGTTAGGCTCCGCACTCCAGCGCTGCCTGTGATGGATGAAAAAGAAAGTTCAGACACTAAAGCCCCTAAGGATGCCCAGGTGTCTGTAAGTGTCAGCCCTTCAAGGTTTCATTGCCCTGTAGTCAGGAGACTTGTCTGATCCTTGTTATTTTTTGCAGGGTGGAGGTTCTTCTGTGGGTTCTGGCACCATCCCCAAAAAGAAATGTACCACTAAAGTTAGGCGTTGTGCGGTGTGTGATGCAAAACTCCCAGACGCCTATGTTAAGAAGCTCTGCGAGACCTGCATTGCAAAGTTGATATCTGAGGAACAAACTACCCTCCTGACAGACATGAGATCCATGATACGGGAGGAGGTTCAGGCTGTCATGACGAGCCACCCACCAGAGCCCCCGGCGCCTCCTAAAAAACGTCCACGCCATATGTTAGAGTCCTCGGAGGAAGATGAGATGTCCAGGAACTCCGACTCCCCAGGGGAAGATGAGGTCCTGGGTTCCTTGCCAGAGGAAGAGCGGCGTTACTTATTTTCCGCAGGCGACACGGATGAATTACTCCGTGCTGTATGGAAAACTATGATGGTAGAGGATACGGAAGAACCTCGAGCCATACAGGATGAAATGTTTGGGGGACCCCGGTCTCAGCGCCACAGGGTCTTTCCAGTAAATCACCACGTGCGTGCGATGATCCTGGACGAGTGGGAGGAGGCGGAGAAACGATTGATTGTTCCCAGGGACTTCAAAGCCAGACTGCCGTTTGAACCCGATGACAAAGAATGGGAGAACGTTCCTAAAATTGATGTCCCCGTGGCGAAAGTCACACGGAAGATGTCAATCCCGTTTGAGGACTCCTTGGGTCTCAGGGACCCAATGGATAGGAAGGCTGATGGCCTTCTTAAAAAGGCTTGGGAGGCTTCTGCAGCCAACATTAAAGCCAACATTGCCGCTACTTTCGTGGCACGGTCTATGTTTTGTTGGTTGTCAGACCTGGAATCTCAAATTCGGGATAATGTCCCTAGGGACGCCATTTTGGACTCCCTTCCTATGTTAAAACTGGCGACCGGATTCATGGCAGACGCCTCCGCTGAGTCGGTGCGTTTTTCTGCCAGGAATGAGGCCCTTACTAATTCAACCCGCAGGGCCATATGGTTGAAAACCTGGTCGGGGGACGGAGCATCTAAGAATAAGCTGTGCTCCATCCCTTTTTCGGGTGCCCGGGTGTTCGGTCCTGCTCTAGACGAAATTCTAGAGAAGGCTTCCGATAAAAAGGGCGGTTTCCCAGAGGTCAGAGCTCCCCATCTTCTCCCCTCCCGGAGGTTTCGTCCCACTAGGCAAGACTATAGAGGCAGGGGTAAGGCGGGCAGATGGGGTTTCCACAAGGGAGGACCAGATAGGCAACCCCCCTTCGAACCCAGAAGGAAGCCAGATAGATCCTGACGCCATTATCGGGGGGAGGCTCAGCAACTTTTTGGGACACTGGCAGCAGATAACCTCCAATCCGTGGGTCCTTCAAGTGGTGGGGGAGGGTCTACGGATAAAATTTTCAGGGACCCCCCCAAACAGATTCATCCTGACGAAACCCCAGTCGCGGTCCCTTACCAACCGCCTCTGGTTGGATGTAGATTCCTTACTGCACATCGGGGCAATTCTCCCGGTTCCAGTCTCAGAACAGTTCCTGGGCCACTATTCTTCCCTATTCTCTGTTGCCAAACCCTCCGGAGAATTCTGAACGATCATAAATTTAAAGCCCCTCAATCTGTGGGTCCGGTACAAACGATTCCGGATGGAATCAATAAAGTCTACCATTCCTCTCCTCAACACGCACTCAGTCATGGCCACGGTAGATCTGAAAAGCGCATATTACCACATAGCCATTCACCCACACTCTCAGAAATACCTGAGATTTGCATTAGAGAGGGACAGGATATTGTATCATTTCCAGTTCTGGTGCCTTCCATTCGGCCTCTTTTCTGCCTCCAGGGTGTTCACGAAGATAATGACGGAAGTAGTGGCACACCTGAGAATATCCAATGTTTCCATCGTCCCTTACTTGGACAACCTTCTGCTGTTGGCGGACTCCCCGGAGGAACTCTCCCGGACGATCACCACCACCTTGACGTTACTGACATCTCTCGGCGGGGTCATAAACGATCAAAAGTCCAATCTCACAGCGGAAACAAGGAAGCTGTTTCTGGGCATTCTTCTGGACTCCGATGCGCGCACATCCTTTTTGCCGTCTCAAAAAGTGGAAGACATCAGATCAAGAATCCAAGCCCTCAGCCGAAAGAAGCAGTGCTCCATCAGGGAGGCCATGAGCGTCCTGGGCATGATGACTTCCTGCATCCAATGTGTTCGCTGGAGTCAATTCCACTCCAGACTGCTCCAAAAGCTAATCCTGTCGTACACTGTGGGATCCTGCTGGTCCCTCCATTACAAGATTTCCCTAACTCCTCAGGTCGTTCACAGTCTAAGATGGTGGATGTGCAGGAAAAATCTTCGCTTGGGCGTTTTGTGGGACTGCTCGCCGTTCGTCACGCTCACGACCAATGCAAGTCAGACGGGCTGGGGCGCCCATGTGAACTCCCTTTACTTTCAGGGCAGATGACCTCCAGAAGTGTCAACCCAGTCGTCCAATTTCAGGGAGTTGCAGGCTGTCTGGCAGGCTCTGAAGGCAGCTCATCCTTTGTTCCGGGGTCAACATGATCGGGTCCTATCGGACAATGTTACGACAGTGGCCTTCCTTCGCCATCAGGGGGGCTCTCGCCACCTACCTCTGCAGGCTCTGGCATCGAAGATCTTTCAGTGGGCAGAACGCTCGGTTTTCTCCATATCGGCGGTTCATCTCAAGGGCTCGGGAAATCATCTCGCGGACTTCCTGAGCAGGCGCACGATCGACCCCTCGGAATGGGAGCTGAAGGACAGTGTCTTTCAGGATCTGGTCAGACAATGGGGAAAACCTCAGGTAGATTCGTTCGCGTCCAGAACCAATGCAAAGCTGGAAGTCGTCTTCTTCTCTCTGAATCCCCGGGATGCTCCTGCAGCGATCGACGCCATGACCCAACCATGGTCCATGGGTCTGGTGTACGACTTTCTGCCTCTGCCGTTGCTCCCCAGAGTACTCCGGAAGATTCAACAAGACGGAGCCCATGTGATTCTAGTAGCCCCGTTTTGACCGAAGCGGAGCTGGTTCTCTTTACTCAGGAACCTGGCAGTTGCAGATCCGGTCCTACTTCCCTTGACGGGCGATCTCCTCAGCCAGGGTCCAGTTCTTCACCAGGACCTGGATCACCTTCAGCTATCGGCCTGGATCTTGAAGGGAGGTTCCTAAGACGAAAAGGCTTGTCACTTGATGTCATCTCTACACTCCAGGCAAGTCGTAAGCAGATTACCCGGACCATATACGGGAAGATCTGGAAGAAATTCTGCTCCTTTCTGGGTGAAGAACCTGCTGACAGTTCTCGACCTAATATTCTGAAAATCTTGGATTTCCTGCAACTGGGATTCCGCAAGGGTCTTACGCCTAGCACTTTAAAGGTCCAAATATCGGCAGTCAGTGTATTCTTTGATGTCACTGGCTTCCAATCCCTGGATTTCCAGATTCGTAAAGGGGAAACAGCGCCTTCAGCCTACAATTCGACCCACAGTGCCTCCCTGGGATCTGACTTTGGTGCTCAATGGCCTTTGTGATTCGCCGTTTGAGCCCTTGCCTACCATTTCAATGGAACATTTATCCTTCAAGGCGGTGTTTTTAGTGGCCATCACAACGGCTAAGCGGATTGGTGAATTACAGGCTTTGTCTATCAGGGAGCCTTATCTTCAGATTCTAGATGACAGAATTGTACTGAAACTTGATCCAACATTTCGTCCCAAAGTGGTATCCTTGGCAAACCTGGAACAGGAAGTGGTTTTGCCATCCTTTTGCCACAACTACACGAACCAGAAGGAATAGCGGCTGCATTCCTTGGATGTGAAGCGAACAGTATTGTGCTATTTGGAGGCCACCCAGAGCTGGAGATTGGACTCCACCTTATTCCTTCAGTTCAGGGGTAGAAATCGAGGCAAATCGGCATCAAAGGCTGTACTGTCTCGATGGGTTAGATCCACAATATCCTCAACCTATCAATTGGCAGGTAGAACCCTGCCATATCACCTTAGGGCCCACTCCACTAGATCACTATCTACCACATGGGCAGAAAGGGCAGGGGGCCTCTCTAGACCAGATTTGTAAAACAGCCACTTGGTCAGGTCCAAACACCTTTTGTAGACACTACAAGTTGGATATTCTGTCCTCCCACCAGACCTCGTTCGGTAGGAAGGTGCTCCAGGCAGTAGTCCCCCCCTGAGGATAAGTTAATTTGGTACTCTCCTGTGGTGCTGTCATGTGGTCCTGGAAAATAGGAATTACTACCTACCGGTAATGATGTTTCCAGGATCCATCATGACAGCACCCTTATTTCCCTCCCTTTGTTTTTACTTCGTGTACATTAACGTTGTATGTAGTTCTCAAGCATAAATAAACGTGGTGTTATACCCATCCTGGTGTGGTACTTGAAAAGCCACTGGAGAGGTTGGGAGGGGGGAGGGGGTTTTAACCTTTTGTGTTCCTTTCCCTGTAGAGGGGGGAGGAAGCAACCTCATGTGGTGCTGTCATGATGGATCCTGGAAACATCATTACCGGTAGGTAGTAATTCCTATTTTCCCCTCCTATTAATATATAAGAAAGAGGGGAGATGTAAATATATTTGAGACTATATAACATATATAATAATTTAATATATGTTGAGACTATAGTTTATTCGATCTGTGTAAATGTGTTTATATGATATATGTCACACACTTCTGAGTGTTTTACACAGTATTAAAGTTCTCATTTTGTTGACTTTCTTGTGGTTGTGTCAACTCCATAGGATTTCTAGGATTTCCACAATAGGCGCAGTCTGCCAGGTCCACCAAGGTTTCTTTATCACATAATAGGCATCTGCATCTTCTTGTGGTAGTTATTGTCATCAATACTGGGGTTTGGAGGGATTCAGTATCTTTCTCTTTTTTGATGTTATATTTTCCTGAAAAACACTTACAATTAGTTCCTAGAATTTTCTTCACAAGTATCACAAATAATTTTATCAGTGCTGCAATTACCAATATTACAAAGCTCCTTGGATCACATAGTGTATTATCCCAGTTATCCATCCACCTTTGAACAAATGTAATGGATTTAACCATGGGAGCCTTGAAGGGAGAGGCAGATCATCTAATGCATTAGCCTTTTTATATTCCCGCTTCAGTTTTTCTGCTTGGACTATATCATGTGTGACCTGCATGAGTCCTTCAGGGTTAATGAAGTGACAACATGAAGGTCCCACCACCTGACAAAAGCCCCCACTAGAGGCAGTGGTATAGTCAAGCACCATTGAGTGTTGATTGGTTATGATAATGAGCTGTTTTGTATATGCTGATTCTATATTTAATGCATCAATTAGGAGATCAGTCACATTATCACAAATATCTCCCAATTCTTGAATCATTTGGGCATTTCTCATTGTTCTGAGCATTACTCCCAGTGGGCCGGTCAGAACCATACCCGCTTGTGCATACCATGGGGTGCTGAACACATGTTTGTATGTCGGTTTATCTGATTTTGACTCAGCATCACGCATTGCAAGCATGTGCTGAGGAATATTTGTGTATGGGAAATCCTCATCCTCCCATACCCATGTTACCGGTTCTAGTCTAGCTAATGTGCAGGTTCCCTCTGCCCCTTTGGGAATCCATCTATAGGCTTTTTCCCCACAGATAATGTATATACCTTTTGGGAGTTCAAATTGATACTCATTTAATAATGCCATAATCACTGAAATAAATCACACAGTCTCTTCATACAGACACCAAGAGTCCTCCAGGTTGGTAGTAACTGATTTATAATATTGTAGAGGTATGCAATATGGTTCAGTATTAATGGCTATCGTCATTTCCGCTGCCCCGTCACCAAGCTGCCCTTCCTCTGTTTCTGGATCTACATATATTGCACTATGATTTGTGCAAATATCAGTATTACCATCTTCAAATGTATATGCTTTGGATCAGTTCGTTTCATGCACATATCTCTGAAGACAGGGTTGCTTCTTACAATACTGGTTTTCAGTGCTTACTAATGGCGTAGGCTTTTTTAGTGAAAAACTAATTTTTAAATTATGAGTGGGGACTTTTCCCAAATATCTCTGACTTGTTTCCCGGCTTATCCAGGACCCATCATTTTCTTTAAACTCAAAAATCCCACTCGTATGTTCACCTTGGTTTTCTGACTTTGTTAAATTTACTTGAAACCAAGGTTGCTTTGTCCACCCTGTTATGGGTAGGGGTGCAGAAGTTTTACTTTGCGTTTCATTTAACTCTAAAGCCTGCATCTTCCAGCATTTTGGACCCATTAATTCACTCTCTGGAATAGGGGTAACAAAATAAGGCATAGTTTTTGCTGCAATGGCTCATGTGAACATATCCAACAATTTGAGACATTTCGTGCTCTTACTATGTAATCATGGTACATCACAAACTTATTATCCCATTGTTTAGGTATCTCACCCCACTGCTCATCACTCTGCTCAGCTACTTCACTCTGTTGTAATACTTCTTTCTGATGTAATGTTGCTTTCTCCTATGGTTTAAGTGAATTATCACCTTTTATTCCTGAAAGGAAAGTATAATATAGAAATAGAATCAATACACAATACTTCCCTAATATCATTCCTTTAGTCTTTGTGGACCTTCTTGCAGTGGGATGCATGGATCCAAATGGTCTTTCCCTCAACTTCTTTCCCTCAACTTTCACTGCGGTTGGTGTGGTGAGTTGGACTTGGTTTGGTCCCTCAAATCTAGGATCCAAGCTTTTCCTCACGTGTTTCCGGATTGTCACCCAATCCCCAGGCTTAAGAGAGTGTGTGTATACCAGGGAGGAGGGATCTGGAATGGAACTGAAAACACGTTTATGAATTTGATGCAATACATTTTGTAAAAATCCCACATATGTCATCATATCAGAATGTAATGTCTGTAACTGCTGAGGATAATATATTCCTGCTTTTGGTGGTCTCCCAAATAATATCTCATAAGGACTCAATCCAGTCTTTTTGAATGGGGTGATCCTTACAGAGTACAATGTGCTATAGGAAGGCATTCTGTCCATGGCTTTCCTGTCTCTGCCATGGCTTTTTAAATTTTTAGTTTCAGAGTCCCATTTAACCCCTTTAGCCCCCAGCCTATTTTCACCTTAAAGACCCGGACATTTTTGCAATTCTGACCAGTGTCACTTTATGAGGTTATAACTCTGGAATGCTTCAACGGATCCCGGCGATTCTGACATTGTTTTTTCGTGACACATTGTACTTCATGTCAGTGGTAAATTTAGGCCGATATGTTTTGCGTTTATTTGTGAAAATTTCAGAAATTTGGCAAAAATTTAGCAATTTTCAAAATTTGAAAATTATACCCATAAATCTGAGAGATACAGTTAGGTCCAGATATATTTGGACAGTGACACAAGTTTTGTTATTTTAGCTGTTTACAAAAACATGTTCAGAAATACAATTCTATATATAATATGGGCTGAAAGTGCACACTCCCAGCTGCAATATGAGAGTTTTCACATCCAAATCGGAGAAAGGGTTTAGGAATCATAGCTCTGTAATGCATAGCCTCCTCTTTTTCAAGGGACCAAAAGTAATTGGACAAGGGACTCTAAGGGCTGCAATTAACTCTGAAGGCGTCTCCCTCGTTAACCTGTAATCAATGAAGTAGTTAAAAGGTCTGGGGTTGATTACAGGTGTGTGGTTTTGCATTTGGAAGCTGTTGCTGTGACCAGACAACATGCGGTCTAAGGAACTCTCAATTGAGGGGAAGCAGAACATCCTGAGGCTGAAAAAAAAGAAAAAATCCATCAGAGAGATAGCAGACATGCTTGGAGTAGCAAAATCAACAGTCGGGTACATTCTGAGAAAAAAGAAATTGACTGGTGAGCTTGGGAACTCAAAAAGGCCTGGGCGTCCACGAATGACAACAGTGGTGGATGATCGCCGCATACTTTCTTTGGTGAAGAAGAACCCGTTCACAACATCAACTGAAGTCCAGAACACTCTCAGTGAAGTAGGTGTATCTGTCTCTAAGTCAACAGTAAAGAGAAGACTCCATGAAAGTAAATACAAAGGGTTCACATCTAGATGCAAACCATTGATCAATTACAAAAATAGACAGGCCAGAGTTAAATTTCCTGAAAAACACCTCATGAAGCCAGCTCAGTTCTGGAAAAGTATTCTATGGACAGATGAGACAAAGATCAACCTGTACCAGAATGATGGGAAGAAAAAAGTTTGGAGAAGAAAGGGAACGGCACATGATCCAAGGCACACCACATCCTCTGTAAAACATGGTGGAGGCAACGTGATGGCATGGGCATGCATGGCTTTCAATGGCACTGGGTCACTTGTGTTTATTGATGACATAACAGCAGACAAGAGTAGCCGGATGCATTCTGAAGTGTACCGGGATATACTTTCAGCCCAGATTCAGCCAAATGCCGCAAAGTTGATCAGATGGCGCTTCATAGTACAGATGGACAATGACCCCAAGCATACAGCCAAAGCTACCCAGGAGTTCATGAGTGCAAAAAAGTGGAACATTCTGCAATGGCCAAGTCAATCACCAGATCTTAACCCAATTGAGCATGCATTTCACTTGCTCAAATCCAGACTTAAGACGGAAAGACCCACAAACAAGCAAGACCTGAAGGCTGCGGCTGTAAAGGCCTGGCAAAGCATTAAGGAGGAAACCCAGCGTTTGGTGATGTCCATGGGTTCCAGACTTAAGGCAGTGATTGCCTCCAAAGGATTCGCAACAAAATATTGAAAATAAAAATATTTTGTTTGGGTTTGGTTTATTTGTCCAATTACTTTTGACCTCCTAAAATGTGGAGTGTTTGTAAAGAAATGTGACAATTCCTACAATTTCTATCAGATATTTTTGTTCAAACCTTCAAATTAAACGTTACAATCTGCACTTGAATTCTGTTGTAGAGGTTTCATTTCAAATCCAATGTGGTGGCATGCAGAGCCCAACTCGCAAAAATTGTGTCACTGTCCAAATATTTCTGGACCTAACTGTATGTCACACAAAATAGTTACTAAATAACATTTCCCACTTGTCTACTTTACACCAGCACAATTTTCAAAACAAAACTTTTTTTCGTTAGGAAGTTAGAAGGGTTCAAGTTCATCAGCAATTTTTCATTTTTCCAACAAAATATACAAAAAAAAAAACAATTTAGGTACCACATCACATTTGGAGTCATTGGAGAAACCTAGGTGACAGAAAATACCCAAAAGTGACCCCATTCTAAAATCTGCACCCCTCACTCTGCTCAAAACCCCATCCAAGAAGTTTATTAACCCTTTAGGAGCTTCACAGCAACCAAAGCAATGTAGAAGGAAAAAGTGAAAATTTTACTTTTTTACACAAAAATGTTACTTTAGCCATAAAATTTAGCATCTCCACAAGGGTATCAGGAAAAATGCACCATTACATTAATTGTGCAATTTCTCTTGAGTACACCGATATCTCATATGTAGTGGAAGTCAATTGTTTGGGTGCACGGCAAGGCTCGGAGGGGAAGGAGCATTATTTGATTTTTTTTTTAAGAAAAAAAAATGTATATTCTCACCTCTCCTCCTCGTTCCCACGGTAACTCCAGCTGCTTCTTCCAAACTTCAGGACACAGCTCCGGTGTGCTCCCGGACACGTCCGATTGCTGCAGGACGTGGCGGTGATCACCTGATGCGGTCACCTGACGCATCAGCTGATCGTAAGTTTCGCGGTGACGCCAGCTTTTTACCGCCCGGCCGGCTTAAACAATCAGCTGATGCCGTCAGGAGACTTCATCAGCTGATTATCAGCAGCTCCTGCAGCGATCGGACGTGTGTATTTTTTTTTTTTGCACTGATGCATCAGCTGATTGTATAACAGGCTTTTATACAATCAACTGCTGTGTCATGTGATTCAGGCCCTTGAACCCGACACATCATCTGATCGCTTTGCCTTCCAGCAAACCGATCAGATGATATTGGATCCAGATTGGACGGCGCGGGACCCTTGACTCAGGATTACTGCGGAGGGGGGTTATTTATTTCAATAAAGATGGAGTCACTAATTGTTACGGTTGCTGCGAGCACTGGAGACTATGTCCAGATTTCTTGCTACTGCACATGTGCGAGCGCTGGAGACTAAGTCCAGATTTCTTGCTACTGCACATGTGCGAGCGCTGGAGACTAAGTCCAGATTTCTTGCTACTGCACATGTGCGAGCGCTGGAGACTAAGTCCTATCTTGGAGCCATTGCACATGTGCGGGTGACATCATCGCTGACACGAGGTCACATGTCTCTGACACCTTCTATGCCGATTGGTCGCTGGTCATGTGCTTGTGACGCCTTGCTCGGTGATAGGCCAGCATGATGTCACTCTTGTCGTTCTGGCAGCGGATTGGCTCTGGTGTCCTCCATCTTGGATGAGGCACAGAGTCTATATAAGACCCTGACACACGCCGCATGGCGCTCAGTCCTCTTGGTTCATGCATGAGGGTAGACGCCCTGTGCACGTTCCTCTAGGCATTCCTCTGTCTATGCTAGGTGAGCGCTACCGGCAGGGTAGCGTTCTTATACCTTACAGCTTCGGCTGCTGTCCGTATCCTTACCTCTTAGGGGAGCGGACATAGGCAGGTGCCTGAGGCACATGGTCTGGCTGGGCCTTGTGATTCGACTCGTAGGTGGACGTTGCCGCTAGGGTAACGTTCCTTATACTGCGTCTGGCAGTTGTTCGTATCCTCGCACACTAGGGGAGCGAACAGAGGTAGGAGCTTTGTGCGGCTTACGCTGCTGTTCGTCTCTTTTGCACCACTAGAAGAGCGGACCTAGGCAGGTGCCATATCTAGTGGTTCGTGTCCTCGCACACTAGTGGAGCGAACGCAGGTAGGAGCTTTGTGCGGCTTACGCTGCTGTTCGTCTCTTTTGCACCACTAGAAGAGCGGACCTAGGTAGGTGCCATTTCGCACACATCGCCTTTATCTCTGTGATTATTAACAGAGATCATTCCACACACCCTCCAAGTAAGGGAGGAATTGCTTTACTTATTATATCCTTCTGTGAGTTAACAGAGGTATTGCACTCTGCCATAGTCTGCAGCAGAGTCTTTGCACGGTGGACCCTGACTGTCTGATACTCCTTTAAGTTATTATCAGACAGCCCCCCGTAACATTAGGACTGAGCCAAGGGTCTGGCAGTTATGGCAGAATATCAGCAGTTACACCGTTACATACAAGTACTTGAGTCACGGCTCAAGAGTATAGAGGATAAACCTCAGACCATGGTGACATCTGCACATGATCCTCGACTTGCTCTGCCAAACAGATATTCTGGCGATGCCAGATCATGTCGTGGTTTCATTAGTCAGTGTCAGATACACCTAGAGGTCAACTCTTCTCGCTTCTCTACGGAGAGGTCCAGAGTAGGCTTTATCATCTCCTTACTTCAGGACAAAGCCTTAGAATGGGCGACTCCCCTATGGGAGCGCTCTGATGTGGTTACTCTGAGACATCAAGACTTTCTTGATGCTCTTAAGGCGGTATTCATGGGTCCGCAGGTTACCCATGATGCGGCCCTGAGACTGTTAGATCTATCTCAGGGTTCGTTATCCACTAGTTCTTATGCCATTGCTTTTAGAACTCTGGTGGCAGAACTAGATTGGCCAGAGAAGGTGTTGATTCCTATCTTCTGGAGAGGGTTGGCAGGCTATGTCAAGGATGCTCTTGCTACTCGTGAGGTCCCTGCTTCTCTGGAGGACTTGATCACAGTAGCAACGAGGATCGATGTACGCCATAAGGAACGTAGACTCGAGGTCTTTTCCTCACGCCCTAAGCCTCGGGCTATTCCAGTTGTTGAGGGTCCACTACCATCTTCCTCAGCATCTGAAACATCTCCCACTTCTATGGAGTTAGGTCATATGTCCTCCAGACTACGCAAGTCTGGTCCTCCTATATGTTACGTATGTCGTCAGGCTGGGCACTATGCCAACAAGTGTCCTAGTCGTCAGGGAAACTCCCTGGCCTAGTAACCATTAGAGGGGGGTTACTAGAGACGTCTTCTGCACCCTCTAAGTGTTGTATCCCAGGTCAGCTCTCGTTATCTGAGAATACATGGCCTATTATGGCTTTTGTGGATTCCGGAGCTGACGGGACTTTTGTGTCCTCAGGATTTGTAAAGGGACACAATATTCCCTCTATCATGTTAGAGGCGCCTATTCCTGTCCGTGTTGTTAATGGAACTATGTTGTCTGACTCCATTACATTGAGGACAGTTCCCTTGCGCCTTTCCCTGTCTCAGGGTCACATAGAGGAGATTTCTTTTCTTGTTTTGCCTGAGGGTATAGACGACGTCCTTCTGGGTCTTCCATGGCTTCGGACTCATGCTCCTCACATTGACTGGGAGTCTGACAGCATTATTAGTTGGGGTTCGAAATGTCAGTCCCGATGTCTTCCCTTACCACCTAAGGTCATTGCGGTTGCATCTACTGATCTCTCTCCCATACCTACACCCTATCTGGATTTCGCTGACGTGTTCTCCAAACAGGGTGCTGAGGTTCTTCCACCCCATAGGCCGTATGACTGTGCCATAGACCTTATCCCAGGTTCGGTTCCACCTAAAGGCAGGGTTTACCCCCTGTCGATACCTGAGTCGGAGGCCATGTCGACCTATATAAGAGAGAGTTTAGAGAAGGGGTTCATTCGTAAGTCTGTCTCTCCCGCGGGAGCTGGGTTTTTCTTTGTTCGGAAGAAAGAGGGTGATTTGCGTCCCTGCATAGATTACAGGGGTCTCAACGCAATCACAATAAAGAACAAATACCCATTACCTTTAATTTCGGAGCTCTTTGACAGACTGAGAGGAGCTCAAGTTTTTACGAAGTTGGATCTGCGGGGTGCGTATAACTTGGTACGAATTCGAAAGGGTGACGAATGGAAGACCGCTTTTAACACCCGAGACGGTCACTATGAATACCTCGTCATGCCTTTTGGGTTATGTAATGCACCCGCAGTATTTCAGGACTTCGTAAACGATGTGTTCAGGGATTTACTGTTATCCTCAGTAGTGGTGTATCTGGACGACATCCTGATTTTTTCTCCTGATCTGGAGACTCATCGTCAGGATGTCGTTCGTGTCCTTTCCCGTTTAAGGGAGCACTCATTGTTTGCTAAACTCGAGAAATGTGTATTCGAGCAGTCCTCATTGCCTTTTTTGGGTTACATTATCTCACAAGAGGGCCTGGCTATGGATCCTGCAAAGCTCTCTGCTGTCCTGAAATGGTCCGAACCTCATTCCTTGAAGGCGGTGCAACGCTTCTTAGGATTCATAAATTATTACAGGCAGTTCATACCCCATTTTTCTACTTTGGTGGCCCCTTTGGTGGCCTTGACTAAGAAAGGTGCTAATCCCAAAGCCTGGTCTACTGAGACATCTCAGGCTTTTGAGGCAGTAAAAAGACACTTTTCAACTGCCCCCGTTCTTCAAAGACCCGATGAGAGTAAGCCCTTCCTCTTAGAGGTTGATGCCTCTTCAGTGGGTGCTGGTGCGGTCTTGTATCAAAAGAACAGTGCAGGTAGAAAAAGGCCGTGTTTCTTCTTTGCTAAAACCTTTTCACCGGCAGAGAGAAACTATACCATTGGGGATAGGGAACTGCTCGCCTTGAGATTAGCCTTGGAGGAGTGGCGTCACTTGCTGGAAGGAGCGAAACATCCTTTCCAGGTCTATACAGACCATAAGAATCTGACATACTTACAAACCGCTCAGCGTCTGAATCCTCGCCAAGCCCGCTGGTCCTTGTTTTTCTCCCGCTTTCACTTCTCCATCAACTATCTGTCTGGGAGTAAGAATAACAAGGCAGACGCCCTGTCTCGCTCTATGCTTTCTACCCAGGAAGAGATTGACGAACCTCGTCTTATCCTTCCCTCCAGGGTTTTTCATACGCTCTCCCCTGTGACGTTAGACCAAATCCCACCGGGCAAGACCTTTGTTCCGCCTGATCGACAGAATGATATACTGTCATGGGCCCACACCTCAAATGTGGGTGGGCATTTTGGTATTAGGCGGACACGAGAGTTACTGGAGAGGTGGTATTGGTGGCCACACTTAGCCAGCCACGTCAAGAGATATGTCGGTTCTTGCTACTCGTGTGCTCGCAACCGTCCATTACGGCAGAGACCGGCTGGGCTCTTGCATCCTTTACCAGTGCCAGATAGACCATGGGAGGTGGTAGGCATGGACTTTGTGGGTGATCTTCCATGTTCACAGGGACATAGATTTGTGTGGGTCATTACGGACCATTTCTCCCGGATGGTTCATCTCGTACCGTTATCGAGAATCCCATCTTCCAGGGTACTAGCCAAACTATTCCTCAAGCATGTCTTTAGGCTTCACGGGATGCCAGATCGTATCATTTGTGATAGAGGCCCGCAATTTGCTTCCCGTTTCTGGCGAGATCTTTGTAGCCTTCTGCAAATTGAGTTGAATCTATCTTCGGCATACCATCCGGAGACCAATGGTTTGGTTGAGCGTACCAATCAATCCATGATTATATACCTTCGACACTTTGTTGCTGAGAACCACGATAACTGGTCCTCCCTCCTACCCTGGGCAGAATTTGCCCTTAACAATTCGCTGGCTGAGGCCACTGGGCAGACACCGTTCGTACTCAATAATGGGCAACACCCTAGGGTACCGGTACCGTTTCCCGCTGCTGCACCTCCTCCTCTTGTGGCCGACTGGGCAACTAATGCCAGAGAGGTTTGGGATCGGACTCAAGAGTCTATCCAAGCAGCTAAGGACCGTATGAAGACGGTGTCCGATCGGTTTCGTCGCCCGGCTCCTGTCTTTTCTCCAGGGGACTTTGTGTGGCTCTCTGCAAAAAACGTGAAACTTAGAGTGAGCTCTGTCAAATTTGCTCCTCGCTTCCTGGGTCCTTATGAGGTTCTTCGACAGGTAAATCCTGTAGTCTACCAATTGAAGTTACCCGTCCATCTTAGGATCCATGACAAATTCCATGTTTCACTGCTAAAGCCGGCAATTTTACCTCACGCTCGTGAAGTGCACTCTCCTGCTTCTGATTCTTCTCGCTCTAGCTATGAGGTACGAGCCATAGTTGGTTCTAAGATGGTTAGAGGGCGCAGGTTCTTCTTGATAGATTGGGAGGGCTACGGCCCGGAACATCGCTCTTGGGAGCCTGAGGAGGCTGTCCATGCTCCCGACTTAGTTGCCGATTACCTGCGTCGCCGGGAGGGGGGCCCTTGAGGGGGAGGTACTGTTACGGTTGCTGCGAGCACTGGAGACTATGTCCAGATTTCTTGCTACTGCACATGTGCGAGCGCTGGAGACTAAGTCCAGATTTCTTGCTACTGCACATGTGCGAGCGCTGGAGACTAAGTCCAGATTTCTTGCTACTGCACATGTGCGAGCGCTGGAGACTAAGTCCTATCTTGGAGCCATTGCACATGTGCGGGTGACATCATCGCTGACACGAGGTCACATGTCTCTGACACCTTCTATGCCGATTGGTCGCTGGTCATGTGCTTGTGACGCCTTGCTCGGTGATAGGCCAGCATGATGTCACTCTTGTCGTTCTGGCAGCGGATTGGCTCTGGTGTCCTCCATCTTGGATGAGGCACAGAGTCTATATAAGACCCTGACACACGCCGCATGGCGCTCAGTCCTCTTGGTTAATGCATGAGGGTAGACGCCCTGTGCACGTTCCTCTAGGCATTCCTCTGTCTATGCTAGGTGAGCGCTACCGGCAGGGTAGCGTTCTTATACCTTACAGCTTCGGCTGCTGTCCGTATCCTTACCTCTTAGGGGAGCGGACATAGGCAGGTGCCTGAGGCACATGGTCTGGCTGGGCCTTGTGATTCGACTCGTAGGTGGACGTTGCCGCTAGGGTAACGTTCCTTATACTGCGTCTGGCAGTTGTTCGTATCCTCGCACACTAGGGGAGCGAACAGAGGTAGGAGCTTTGTGCGGCTTACGCTGCTGTTCGTCTCTTTTGCACCACTAGAAGAGCGGACCTAGGCAGGTGCCATATCTAGTGGTTCGTGTCCTCGCACACTAGTGGAGCGAACGCAGGTAGGAGCTTTGTGCGGCTTACGCTGCTGTTCGTCTCTTTTGCACCACTAGAAGAGCGGACCTAGGTAGGTGCCATTTCGCACACATCGCCTTTATCTCTGTGATTATTAACAGAGATCATTCCACACACCCTCCAAGTAAGGGAGGAATTGCTTTACTTATTATATCCTTCTGTGAGTTAACAGAGGTATTGCACTCTGCCATAGTCTGCAGCAGAGTCTTTGCACGGTGGACCCTGACTGTCTGATACTCCTTTAAGTTATTATCAGACAGCCCCCCGTAACACTAATTGTGTTGTGTTTTATTTATAATAAAAATATTTTTCTGTGTGTTGTGTTTTTTTTATCTGTACTAGAAATTCATGGTGGCCATGTCTAATATTGGCGTGACACCATGAATTTCAAGCTTAGGGCCAGCTGATCATATACAGCTAGCCCTAACCCCATTATTACCCAGCGAGCCACCCGGCATCATGGCAGCTGGAAGAGTTGGATACAACGCCAGAAGATGGCGCTTCTATGAAAGCGCCGTTTTCTGGGGTGGCTGCGGACTGCAATTCGCAGCGGTGGGCACTCTGCACTGAGGATTCCAATCCCCAGCTGCCTAGTTGTACCTGGCTGGATTCGAAAATTGGGCCAAACCCACATCATTTTTTTTTTTTAATTATTTCATGAAATTCATGAAATTAAAAATATAAAGGGCTTCCCTATATTTTTGGTTCCCAGTCGGGTACAAATAGGCAGCTGGGGGTTGGGGGCAGCCCGTAGCTGCCTGCTGTACCTGGCTAGCATACAAAAATATGGCGAAGCCCACGTCATTTTTTTGGGGGGGAAAAAACTCCTGCATACAGTCCTGGATGGAGCATGCTGAGCCTTGTAGTTCTGCAGCTTCTGTCTGCTCTCCTGCATACACTAGTGGAGAATGAATAACATATTGAAGAAGGAAATGACATCAGACCTTTTTTTCTTTTTTCTTCAATAATCTTTAATGGCATTGTTCACTGATTGAAAAACGCAATGAGCAAAACCGCACCAAAACGTAGCGTCAAAAAAATGCAGTGTGTGAACTTAGCCTAACGGGTCTGTGTGTGTGAACAACGGCATAATAGGGGACTGGAATGAGGATTTCACTAAAGGATGGGGAGCCCACTCATACACTGCACAAGGATGCGGGCCCATTCATACACAGCACAAGGATAGGGGGGCTCATTCACACACTGCACAAGGATGAGTGGGGCCCCATTCACACACTGCACAAGGATGAGGGGGGCCCCATTCACACACTGCACAGGGATGGGGAGCCCATTCACACACTGCACAGGGATGGGGGGGCATTCACACACTGCACAGGGATGGGGGGGCATTCACACACTGCAAAAGGAAGGGAGGCACATTCATACACCGCACAAGGATGGGGGGGGCCCATTCACACACTGCACAAGGATGGGGGGGCCCCATTCACACACTGCACAAGGATGAGTGGGGCCCCATTCACACACTGCACAAGGATGAGGGGGGCCCTATTCACACACTGCACAGGGATGGGGGGGCATTTACACACTGCACAAGGAAGGGAGGCACATTCATACACTGCACAAGGATGGGGGGGGACCATTGCTACACTGCACAAGGATGAGTGGGGCCCCATTCACACACTGCACAAGGATGAGGGGGGCCCTATTCACACACTGCACAGGGATGGGGGGGCATTTACACACTGCACAAAGGAAGGGAGGCACATTCATACACTGCACAAGGATGGGGGGGACCATTGCTACACTGCACAAGGATGGGGGGGGACCATTGCTACACTGCACAAGGATGGGGGGACCATTGTTACACGGCACAGGGATGGGGGGGCCCGTTACCTATATTCAGATCTCCTGTTTATAAAGTCATCTGTGATCACTGAATTACCTGTACACTGACATTATATACAGAGCTCCTGTGTATAATGGCAATGATGGTAATATTAATGTTATATAAACATAAAAGGGCCACATAAAAATGTGTTAAGGCAACAACTCAAAATAGCAATAAACCAAGGCAGAAGAGTCTTTATATTTGCCCAGGGACAAAGACACCCATACACGTCACAGATATAAATGTATAAAACATTTTATTTATAATGCTGTAGGGTATATCAAAAATGTAGCAAAGACATACATAAGAAAGGACCAAGGGGAAAAAGGTGCTAGAGGGGAGACACACCACGTGTCCCGGAGACAGATAAGGGAGAACAAGTCTCCAAGGAATCTAATAGACTTTCCCAGGTCAACATAATCACCAAGTGGATAATAACCCCAAGAGGTAAAGTATAGCCTAGTAAACCAGAATGGTTTCAAGTATGGCCCAGGGGGGAAAAAAATCCACTTACCAGGGAAAGAGATCAACCAGAAGGCCGGGGTAACACGTGGGGACCAGCGTCCCAACACGTGTTTCGCTAGATGTGCTTCGTCGGGGGACAGATAAAAATAGTGCAAGGTGTTGGCCTTTTTTGACCACGCCCCTAGCCACACCCATTTAGCAGTAAGGGTCATTCAGCAGATGCCGTGGACTGTTCATTCATATTTATAGCAGTCAGAATGTTTTTATATTTCTGTGTCACTATATGACATGTTGCTTATTTGTGCCTATCAATCCGTGTTCACACGTTGCATAAATTCTGTTTCTTTTTGTTTCTGTCTGCACCAAACTACACAATAACAATCTTCTCTGTTTTTTCCATTTTTGCTGCATTTTTTCTGCCTTTTCTCCATTATTTAATGTGTTTTTGGTTCACATGTGAATCTGTGTTTTTAAGTGTTTTTATTGTACAGAGAAGCTTTTTCCTGCATTTTTTAAGCTCCACATAGAAACCTCCAGAGAACCCCCCCCCCCCCCCGAAAACCGCAGAATTCAGGAGCGTCTTTTCATGGAACCACATACATTTTACTTGGACAATTAAACACAGCAGAATAAATGTGCAAAAAAAAGAGCAGAAAAAAATGCAGCATTTACACTACATGGGAATATGGACTAATTGTCCAAGCAAAGTGGATGAGACGTCCTGAAATCTCCGCTCCTGGTGCGTGGAAAGACGCCGCGGAACGGTGCGGATTTGGTGTTTCTTTCTTTATAAGCTTCAGGATTCACATCAGCAACAAACATGTATCAAATAAGGGGGACAATGTATAAAAAATACCGCAAACACGCAATAATCAGAGAACATTGTTATTGCACTCGTGGCGCGGACACCTGCAGAAAAAATGCAGCATTTACGCTATGTGTGAACACGGCCTCAGTGATACATTTTTATTACATTTTTTATGGGTTTTAATAAAGAAAAATAATAAATTGCGCCTTTTTTTCCCGCCATTTACCGATCCCCATAAATAATCTGATCGCTGTGTTGTTCAGGTCATTACGATTACAGGGACACCAAATATGTCCATGTTATTTGCTGATTTGTGATGTTTATTATTTTATAAAAAAGTGCAATAAAATTAGATTATTCTATTTTTTTTATTATTTTTAGTAATTTTATTAGAAGAAAAAAAATCCTCTTTTCCTCTCTCTCTAGAATACAGGACATAGAGATACTGCTCTGTACAATGTAGCTGTGTCCTGTGTAATCTGCTGTGTAAGAGGCTGCATTGTAGGTTCATTTATGTGAAATCCTCCCTCTGACATCATCAATCCAAGTGGCTCAACAGCTAGAGCAGCTAGGAAAGCCAGGAGGTTGCTGGACACAAGTTTTGAACATTGCTGGTTTGAATCCAAGGTGGTGAAGATAAAAAAAAAAATTGTATTTGTATTTTTTTCCTCATTTCTTTATAGTAGTTTTATGGGAACAAATGAATCTGACTCTTTCACCAACATTGAGATACAGTATTTATCTATCTATCTATCTATCTATCTATCTATCTATCTATCTATCCCTCTATCTATCTATCTATCTATCTATCTATCTATCTATCTATGATTCTATCTCTCTATCTATCTATGATTCTATCTCTCTATCTCTCTATCTATCTATGATTCTATCTATCTATGATTCTATCTATCTATCTATGATTCTATCTCTATCTATTATCTGTCGTGTAACTATATATCCATCTATCATCCATCCCTCTATCATCCATCCATCCCACTATCATCCATCCCTCCCTCTATCCCTCCCTCTATCTCTCCATTCATCCCTCCATTCATCCCTTCATTCATCCCTCTATCCCTCCCTCTATCCCTCCATTCATCCTTCCATTCATCCACCCATCCCTCCCTCTATCCCTCCATTCATCCCTCTATCATCCATCCATCCCTCCTTCTATCCCTCCATTCATCCCTACCTCTATCCCTCCATTCATCCCTCTATCATCCATCCATCCCTCCATTCATCCCTCTATCATCCATCCATCCATCCATCCCTCTATCCCTCCATTCATCCCTCTATCATCCATGCATCCATCCCTCTATCATCCATGCATCCATCCCTCTATCCCTCCATTCATCCCTCCATTCATCCCTCTATCATCCATCCATCCAACCCTCTATCCCTCCTTTCATCCCTCTATCCCTCCAATCATCCCTCCTTCTATCCCTCCATTCATCCCTCCATTCATCCATCCATCCTTCCATTCATCCCTCTATCATCCATCCATCCCTCCCTCTATCCCTCCTTTCATCCCTCTATCCCTCCATTCATCCCTCTATCATCCATCCATCCCTCCCTCTATCCCTCCATTCATCCCTCCCTCTATCCCTCCATTCATCCCTCTATCATACATCCATCCCTCCCTCTATCCCTCCATCCCTCCATTCATCCCTCTATCCCTCCATTCATCCCTCTATCATCCATCCATCCCTCCCTCTATCCCTCCATTCATCCCTCCATTCATCCCTCTATCATCCATCCATCCCTGCCTCTATCCCTCCATTCATCCCTCCCTCTATCCCTCCATTCATCCCTCTATCATCCATCCATCCCTGCCTCTATCCCTCCATTCATCCCTCCCTCTATCCCTCCATTCATCCCTCTATCATCTATCCATCCCTCCCTCTATCCCTCCATTCATCCCTCTATCATCCATCCATCCATCCCTCTATCCCTCCATTCATCCCTCTATCATCCATGCATCCATCCCTCCCTCTATCCCTCCATTCATCCCTCTATCATCCATCCATCCCTCCCTCTATCCCTCCTTTCATCCCTCTATCCCTCCATTCATCCCTCTATCCCTCCATTCATCCCTCCTTCTATCCCTCCATTCATCCCTCTATCATCCATCCATCCCTCCCTCTATCCCTCCATTCATCCCTCTATCCCTCCATTCATCCCTCTATCATCCATCCATCCCTGCCTCTATCCCTCCATTCATCCCTCCCTCTATCCCTCCATTCATCCCTCTATCATCCATGCATCCATCCCTCCCTCTATCCCTCCATTCATCCCTCTATCATCCATCCATCCCTCCCTCTATCCCTCCTTTCATCCCTCTATCCCTCCATTCATCCCTCTATCCCTCCATTCATCCCTCCTTCTATCCCTCCATTCATCCCTCTATCATCCATCCATCCCTCCCTCTATCCCTCCATTCATCCCTCTATCCCTCCATTCATCCCTCTATCATCCATCCATCCCTGCCTCTATCCCTCCATTCATCCCTCCCTCTATCCCTCCATTCATCCCTCTATCATCCATCCATCCCTCTATCCCTCCATTCATCCCTCTATCATCCATCCATCCCTCTATCCCTCCATTCATCCCTCTATCATCCATCCATCCCTCTATCCCTCCATTCATCCCTCTATCACCCATGCATCCATCCCTCCCTCTATCCCTCCATTCATCCCTCCATTCATCCCTCTATCATCCATCCATCCCTCTATCCCTCCTTTCATCCCTCTATCCCTCCATCCATCCCTCCATTCATCCCTCCATTCATCCCTCTATCATCCATCCATCCCTCCCTCTATCCCTCCATTCATCCCTCTATCATCCATCCATCCCTCCCTCTATCCCTCCATTCATCCCTCTATCATCCATTCATCCCTCTATCATCCATCCATCCCTCCCTCTATCCCTCCATTCATCCCTCTATCATCCATCCATCCCTCCCTCTATCCCTCCATTCATCCATCCCTCCATAGATCTTTGCAGCTGAATAACCTGCTTCTGGTGTCTGCAGTATAGAGGTCAAGATAACAAAATCTTCCTATTGCTTTCATTACAGGCAGTAGCTCAGTGGTGAAGCTGCTGTCTTTGAAACAATGAATCACAGCTCCACGAGTTCGAGTCCCGGCCGCCCCGAAAATACAGAGCCGATGATAATTTAATTTATTCACTCCACTGAGGGGAGGAGCCGGGACATCAGCTGTGAGCCGCGGGTGTGCGGGACAGCCCTGATAAATCGTGCAAGTCCCGCAGAATACGGGACCGTTGAGAGGTATGCACACGGCTCCGCTCCGTACACCTCGTACACACACGGCTCCGCTCCGTACACCTCGTACACACACGGCTCCGCTCCGTACACCTCGTACACACACGGCTCCGCTCCGTACACCTCGTACACACACGGCTCCGCTCCGTACACCTCGTACACACACGGCTCCGCTCCATACACCTCGTACACACACGGCTCCGCTCCGTACACCTCGTACACACACGGCTCCGCTCCGTACACCTCGTACACACACGGCTCTGCTCCGTACACCTCGTACACACACGGCTCCGCTCCATACACCTCGTACACACACGGCTCCGCTCCGTACACCTCGTACACACACGGCTCCGCTCCGTACACCTCGTACACACACGGCTCCGCTCCGTACACCTCGTACACACACGGCTCCGCTCCGTACACCTCGTACACACACGGCTCCGCTCCGCACACCTCGTACACACACGGCTCCGCTCCGTACACCTCGTACACACACGGCTCCGCTCCGTACACCTCGTACACACACGGCTCCGCTCCGTACACCTCGTACACACGCGGCTCCGCTCCGTACACCTCGTACACACGCGGCTCCGCTCCGTACACCTCGTACACACGCGGCTCCGCTCCATACACCTCGTACACACGCGGCTCTGCTGCATCCACACTGTAAACCCCTCCTGACCCCACACATAAACTTCCCCTCATCCAGCACCATGACACCCAGCACAGCAGAGCCCTGCATACACTGAGGAGCTGATCATGTGACCCCTGACTCCTCCCTCCATGTGACATCATCACAGGTCCTGGAAGCACAGAGCAGCCATATATCTAGTGTGCGGCTCTGCAGGTGGAGGTAGGTGCAGGGTATTATATATCTAGTGTGCGGCTCTGCAGGTGGAGGTAGGTGCAGGGTATTATATATCTAGTGTGCGGCTCTGCAGGTGGAGGTAGGTGCAGGGTATTATATATCTAGTGTGCGGCTCTGCAGGTGGAGGTAGGTGCAGGGTATTATATATCTAGTGTGCGGCTCTGCAGGAGGAGGTAGGTGCAGGGTATTATATATCTAGTGTGCGGCTCTGCAGGTGGAGGTAGGTGCAGGTTATTATATATCTAGTGTGCGGCTCTGCAGGTGGAGGTAGGTGCAGGTTATTATATATCTAGTGTGCGGCTCTGCAGGTGGAGGTAGGTGCAGGTTATTATATATCTAGTGTGCGGCTCTGCAGGTGGAGGTAGGTGCAGGGTATTATATATCTAGTGTGCGGCTCTGCAGGTGGAGGTAGGTGCAGGGTATTATATATCTAGTGTGCGGCTCTGCAGGTGGAGGTAGGTGCAGGGTATTATATATCTAGTGTGTGGCTCTGCAGGTGGAGGTGTGTGGAGATTCCCCATTACTGGGGCAGGCGGCATTAACCCCTTCAGCTCTGAGACTTTCTTAGAGTTTTTCTTTCGCTGATTTCTATGAATCGTGAGGTTTTTGTTCCTTTTCCTCTGATAGATACAAACGCCCGAACTATGAGAGGCTGGAAGTGAGGAAACCCGTCTGCCCTCAGTCCCCGGCCCTTTCTGCCCTCGGTCCTCGGCCCCTTTCTGCCTTCAGTCCTTGGCCCTGACCCCTTTCTGCCCTCAGTCCTCAGCCCCTTTCTGCCCTCCGTCCTCGGCCCCTTTCTGCCCTCCGTCCTCGGCCCCTTTCTGCCCTCCGTCCTCGGCCCCTTTCTGCCCTCCGTCCTCGGCCCCTTTCTGCCCTCCGTCCTCGGCCCCTTTCCGCCCTCGGTCCTCGGCCCCTTTCCGCCCTCCGTCCTCGGCCCCTTTCCGCCCTCCGTCCTCGGCCCCTTTCCGCCCTCCGTCCTCGGCCCCTTTCCGCCCTCGGTCCTCGGCCCCTTTCCGCCCTCGGTCCTCGGCCCCTTTCCGCCCTCGGTCCTCGGCCCCTTTCCGCCCTCGGTCCTCGGCCCCTTTCCGCCCTCGGTCCTCGGCCCCTTTCCGCCCTCGGTCCTCGGCCCCTTTCCGCCCTCGGTCCTCGGCCCCTTTCCGCCCTCGGTCCCACTCCTCGGCTCCTTTCTGCCCTCCGTCCTCGGCCCCTTTCTGCCCTCGGTCCTCGGCCCCTTTCTGCCCCCACAGTATAATGTTCCCCCAGAATATTCTCATTATATGTTTCCCCTTATTCTCTCCAGTAATTGTATTATTACAGCGGATTCTCTATGATCTTACATCGTCATCTCCCCATTCAGGTCCCTACAATATCGGATCCTCTCAGTGGAGATCTTCTATAGAAGAGAATTCTCCTGATTGCCCCATCAAGGATGGATATGGACAGGGACAAGATGGCGGAGAGGATATTACACCTCACCCTAGAGATCCTCTTCCGGCTTACTGGAGAGGTGAGAGATTCTGATGACGTCACATTACATCATTCTTATCTATGGGAATAACAGATGGACAGAACTGGAGAGGTGAGGACTCTGGAAATGTCTGGAGTGAGATTTATTACTGTGTCTCTCCATAACCAGGATTACACAGTAGTGAAGAAGACCTCTAGTGAGCGCTGTCAGGCCCCTGTGTCTGAGGGATGGGGAAGACCCCTGAGCCCAATCACGGGGCCTCCACCTCACCCCCCAATACATGAGGACATCAATAACCAGAAGATCCTAGAACTCACCTACAAGATGATTGAGCTGCTGACTGGAGAGGTGACACTTCTGGGAATGCTGGGACATTATACAGTAACGCTATGAAGGGATCGGGGGTGACGGTATCATTGTATGTGTCAGGTTCCTATAAGATGTCAGGACGTCACCGTCTATTTCTCCATGGAGGAGTGGGAGTATTTAGAAGGACACAAAGATCTGTACAAGGACGTCATGATGGAGGTTCCCCAGCCACTCACATCACCAGGTAATAGACAGGACTAAATACACACGGCCTATAATTATCTGTATGTAAGGAATGAATTCAGTCCCTGTATGTGTCTCCTCCAGCTCTATCCAGTAAGAGGACAACACCAGAGAGATGTCCCCGTCCTCTTCTCCCACAGGACTGTAAACAAGAAGACCCCGATGTTCCTCAGGATCATCAGGTAGATGGAGAGAAGGTGCCATGAAATCTCCCAATGATGTGTAGACGGCTGTGAAGGTCTTGTGCTCAGTCTTGTTTTATCCTCCAGTATTATATGTGTTATACTTGTGTAATGAGAGCGGTGGAGATGGCAGGATTAGAGCTGATCATAGATGTGACTTCTCCATCTGTCTGTGACTTTTACAATATTTGTTTCAGGGGGAAGATCTTCCCCATATTAATACTACAGAGACATATGTGAGGGGTGATGAGCGGAGTAAAGAGGAGATTCCTACAGATAACCGCCCAGGTGAGTAGTGACCACGAAATGCAGAGAAGTCACAGATTCTTCTCAGTCCTCGGCTGTGGCTGATTTATCGGTGGTGTAGTTCGGCCATATCACAATCAAGTGGTCCCCATTCTACCTCTAAACCAATGCATTGAATCTGTCCCCATTACTTTGGGCATTTGAGGTCCTTCTGTTGGGGTTAGAACTAGAAGTCTTGTACCCACAGCTGCCCAGATCTGTAAACTAGAAATTAAATGGCAGCGTACGTAGAATGTGCGGACAAGTTAGAAAATCACTTGTAGAATGATATTATGATGGCCTGTAGGAGATATCGGAGGATGATGATGCTGTTTCCTTCCTAGAATCTTGGCATCATATAAGATGAATCTACCTTCTCTGTATTTTGTGCTGCTGAATGTGATAATTTGGTCCCTACAACACCAGGTCCAGTCTTTTTGATCAAACTTTGCTTTTACGATGGACAACATTAAATGTCCAGTGAGATCCAAGTGTGAATTTCTCTACAATAGTTTCCCTTTATTTTGACTTTTCAATTTTCTTTAAAACCGACTAACTTCAACAAAATTGCAATAAACTGCAAAAAAAGACCATTCCCCGTCTGCCGTGATCTATCCCTCAGCTGTGCGTGGCTGATGGCTCTAATATACAGATAAGAGCCACCGAGCCGCATCCTCTAATCACCCAGAGATGTGTCACCGCTCGTTACTAATTATTTTACTGATGAAGACGGATGAGTTTGATCATTTCAGTAGATTTGTTATTGTCTATACTCAGTTATTCACTACAGTAGTTAGCTCCCAAAACAATCTGATTTCACCACTTACCGCACCCAGTTTTTCCGTTCCTAACGAGGTGATCACTTTGGAACCTTCTTCTGATTCCAATGATTCGGAGATATTTGTTCTGTGACACATTGTACTTTATGTTTCTGGCAATTTTAGGTTGTAATTTTCAAACTTTAAAGTTTTATGCTCTTAAGATAGAAACCACACAAAATAGTTAAATAACATATACCTTATTCCTACTTTAGGGCGGCAGCATTTTTCAAACATCCTTTTATTTTTTAGATGCTAGAAGGCTTAAAAGTTTAGAAACAAGTGTTTATATTTTCAAATAAATCAACAAAACTTATTTTCCAGGTCGTTTCTCATGACAGCATCATAGCAGGTTGCTCCTCATATCCTCTATAGGGACAGGACACACACGAGAGGTTAAAAGCCTCTCCCACCCTCACCCTCTCAGTATTTTTCCTGTCCCTATAACAGGAGAGACACAGGAGGTAGTGCAGCAGCGTGAGGCACCTACCTGGAGACTGACTCGGGAGGATCGGGCGGGTTCACCTTTCTCCTTCCTCCTGTAAAGTGGTCCGAGGCCTACACCTCTTCCAGGGAAGTCCTAACCCTGCCCCAGTAGAGCGGGACAATGCTCCTGGCGCCAGCCGCTTCCTTCGCATAAGGGCTGTTGGTGTCTTGCTATGATGGCCGCGACTGTGCTTATGGTGATGTGCATGTGCAGTGCGTGCCTTCCACTCCAGAACGCACTTCGGGTGCTGTCATGATAGACTCCTGGAAATACAATTACCTGTAGGTGTAATTCCTGTTTTTTGGGTAACAATTCACTTTTAAAATTACTTTCAGGGATCTAGATTTTAGAAAATTGCTCTCTTCATAGCATCAAACACCACATTTAGGAATTAACACAAAGTGGAATGCAAAAAAGCAATGTAGATTTTTCAATATAATTTTGGTTTGATCATAATTTTTTCATTTTCACAAAGGGTAACAGGAAACAAATGGAACCTACTAATTATTTTCCACTTTCTCCTGAATCTGACAATAGCCTATATTCGGCTGTACAGTACTGTCTGGGCACATGGCCGAGATCAGAAAGGAAAGAGTCGATTTAGTTTTTGGAACACAGATTTTGCAGTCAAAAACTAGTTTACAGGTAGAAAGTTACGAGGGTAGAGCTTGTGGTCACCTGGCAGCTCAAGACATGGCAACCATGAACAGACTTGGACTATATAATAATATACTAATTTTTATTTCTATAGCGTCAACATATTCCTAGGACCCCTAGTCTGGGGCCACAGAGTTAGCTGCTGCTTGAGTGCGAGATGGCAAGAAGAATAGTCAGGTAGTCGGGTCAGAACCAGGAGGCAGAGAAAATTAGAAAATCAGAAGATGTAAGAGTAGTCAGCAAACAGATCGGGAAGAGAACAGGAAACGGAGGATGTGAACACACAGGACTAAACCAGAGGAGAACAAGGCTGTATCTGCCAGCTTCCATCAATATAATTCCAGCTCTAGTAGGGTGTGGTGCTTTCCAATTGGCTGAAGCAGAGAGCAGATTACCTCAGCTGGACTGCACACACACCCATACTGCCAGCCTGGACTGTACTACACATCCCAGCCACCCTAATCTTAGGGACTAGACAGAGCCTGCACCACCTGTAGCATCAGGTTCTGACATCTCCATCACCAGCTCCACCGGCAGAATGAATAAGGCCGTGCCTGGTGACAAAAGCTGATGTCGCTAGAGCAGATCCCAGAGGAGATCTGGCACACCATTTGCACAAGCCCAGAACAGCAGACAACCAGAGAAGAAAGTGTCGTAAAGTGACTCCATTTTGGAAATTATAGCCCTCAGTGAATTTTTCCATAGTTGTAGTGATTAGAGTTGATCGAACCTATCAAAAACCGGGACCGGCGGATCACAGCCAGATTTTAAAGAGTCCGATCCGTTCCAGAATCCAGTGCCCATAAAAGTCAATGGGGACCAGAATTCGGAGATTAAAAATGTTTGTGGAGGGGATAGGTAGGTAGGTAGGAGCGAGCGTGGCATACTCAGAGTCGCTGTCATGGCGGCAAACTCCTTCCGGGTCATGGTTTTTCCCTTCCGGAGCCAACAATTCAATATTCACTACTTTACCCACCCATCGGCGTGTGTAATTGGTTTCTGTTAGACATACCCCCACCCTGAGTGGCAGCGTGTCAACTAACCGCAACCAATCACAGGCGCCAGGACAGCCAGTGGGCGGGGAAAGCAGTGTATCTCTTGCAAGTGTGACTCCGGCTTTTTTTTTTTAAATAAATAATTTAAAAAAAAACGACGTGTGGTCCCCCTTAATTTTCATCCCCAGCCATATTAATGCCGGCTGGAGGCTGGTATGCTCAACCCGCAGCTGCCCGGTATTGCCGCATATATTAGATGTGACAATCCCGGTACATTACCGGCCCTTTCTGATGGCGTGATGCGGTGCCAATCGGGGTAATAGGAGGTTAACAGCAGCGCACAGCTGCTAGTAAGCCCTAGGTTGTGATGGCACGGGCGCCTATGAGTTACCAGCATCACAAACCTGTAAATGAATGTAAATAAACAAGACACAGAGAAAAATCTTTTATTTGGCATAAAGTACAAAACGCACCACTTTATTAAGCCCAAACACCCTGCAGCTCCTGCGTAATCCATACAAGGTTCCACGACGACACATCCAGCTCTGTTACATCTCACAGCTAGCAGCCATAGAGAAGACTGCCAGCTCTGAGTGTAGCCTATTACTGAGCCGCAATGAGCGATGACTGCAGCATAGACTGTTACAGGCTGTAGGGGCACGTCAACCTGAAACCAATCACAGATGAGAGGACGTCCGGTGGGCGGGGAAAACACGTAAAGATGTGTGTATGCAATGCACAGTACAGGAAGTGAATGCGCAACCCAGAAGCAGTGTGCCGCCATTAAACCGAGTCTCGATAAGTATGAAACTCTCACTTATTTCTTCTTTTATTTTTACTTTAATTGCCGAATCTGGATCGTGCACCCAGAATTCCGGGCCCGGGTCCGGCACTCAGAGTGTTGAAACCGCGCGGATCCGGACTTTTACA
The DNA here is from genome assembly GCF_048569485.1 of Anomaloglossus baeobatrachus. Classification (NCBI taxonomy): domain Eukaryota; kingdom Metazoa; phylum Chordata; class Amphibia; order Anura; family Aromobatidae; genus Anomaloglossus; species Anomaloglossus baeobatrachus. Next base: position 56,512 of record NW_027444943.1, read on the forward strand.
GTCCGGATCCTCTCAGCCCTAGTAGTGACTATTTTGACTGACAGGCACTTTCCAGGAATTAGCACGCAGTGGATGTTGGAGAGTGAAAATTGCAGTTACAGTATATCACAAAAGTTAGTACACCTCTCATGTTTTTGTAAATAATGAATTCTATATTTTCTTGGGACAATACTGAAGATCTGACACTTTCATGTTATGTACAGTGTCAGTGTACAGCTTGTGTAACAATGTAAATTGCCATTACTGTCAAAAGTGCTGGCAACAAACATGAGTACCCCTAAGTGAAATGGCCACATTTTGCTGGACTTCCGGCCGCTGAGAACGAGGCTTGGAATAGAGCGCATGTATTGCCTGTCAGGAAATGAGGAGGAGTTCCCTCCTCCGCTCCCCAACGTCCGGATGCTGTGGGTGTGTTTCTGAATGGAACGCACACCGAGCAATGCAGGAAGTGAAGTGACTAAATGATGAGGTAATCACCATTATGGTGGATACTGTGGGCATGTTTCCTAATGGAACGCACGCCGTGCAATCCAGGAAGTGAAGGGAGCTAATGGCGAGGCAATTGCAATTTTCAATGGAATTGATACCAGGTGAGATAAAACGGGCATGATTGGACTAGATGTAATGTTAACATTTATAAAAGACCCCATTTGAGAGACGTCGGGCTCTCTAATACTATGAGCAGATGATAGCTGGGTATAAAAACCTCATCTACAGTAAGCATTATGTCCCCTGAAGAGTCGTTTAAGACGAAACGCGTTGGAACGCTGATAGGGTCAATGTAGGGGTCCAGCGTTACAGATCTAGCTGTGGACCGTCCTTGTTAGGACGGGAGCTTGGGGTACAAGACAGCTCTTTTATTTTCTCCAGGAGGTCTTAGGGACAGCTAAATTTGGAGAAAGGCCCTGGACCCAATTTCCTGGTGGAAGACTCTGTATACCCTGACCTAATAGGGCGCGGTGAGATCTGTCCTAGTCCTTGTATTGTATTATATACTGTCCCGTGTGTTTGACCGCTGTCAGCACCCTGTGGAAAATGTATATATTTATTTAGGTCTATTCTGTTGCTTTTGCTGTGTTCTTTTTACCTAGGACCACTATCCAGTACTTGATAGCAAATGTAATAGTATTGTTTTCTGTTTTTTTGTGTTTTTTTTTTCTTGTGTTTTTTTTGTATGACTATTTGTGGCTGTTGCAGAGGCCCCCATCTATTGGCCAGTATAGTGCCAGAGGTAATCTATAGGGCATTATTGCTATATGCTGGTCCAACTAAATAGTTTGGGAACCCTGACCGCTTATTGAGTTTACGTAAATCCAAGCGAAGAAAGAATTTTCTTCATTTTAAAATTTCTATATTAATAAAGATTTAAATTTGATGATGCTATTTGATTAATATTTATCTGATTTGGTAGTGCTGTTGCAACAAGCATATTTTATGAAAAAAATAACAGGTTTTATTCTTAACAGATGACTGTACCATGAGACCAGTGGGACAACTGACATCTTCAATTTATAAGTCAGATGACCTTGAGATCACACAGGATTCAACTAAAGTGAATGCCATTATTCCAGATATCCCATCTTCCTTTCACAGCAAAGATCTATCATCTGAACATATGAAACGGGTCCTCTCTTCTGAATCTTTACAAACTACTAAAATAAATAAAAGTCACAAAAAAGGCATTAGAAAAGTAACTGCTCTTAAAGGAAAGAAGCCAATTTCACAATTAAAAAATGGAAATAGTTTTCCCTTTGAAACATCATTTGTTAAACATCAAACAGTTCACACAGAGGAGAAGACATTTTCTTGTTCCAAATGTAAGAAATATTTTACTCAGAAATCAAACCTTCTAAAACATCAGAGAACTCACACAGGGGAGTATCCATATTCATGTTCCGAATGTGGGAAATGTTTTAACCAGAAATCAGATCTTGTTAGACATCAAAGAACTCATACAGGGGAGAAGCCATTTTCATGTTCAGAATGTGGGAAATGTTTTACCCGGAAATCAAATCTTGTTATACATCAAAGAACTCATACAGGGGAGAAACAATTTTCATGTTCACAATGTGGGAAATTTTTTATCTGTGAATCAAATCTTGTTACACATCAAAGAACTCATATGGGGGAGAAGTCATTTTCATGTTCAGAATGTGGGAAATATTTTAACACCAAATCAAGTCTTATTACACATCACAGAACTCACACAGGTGAGAAGCCTTTTTCATGTTCAGAATGCGGGAAAAGTTTTACCCGGAAATCAAATCTTGTTATACATCAAAGAACTCATACAGGGGAGAAACAATTTTCATGTTCACAATGTGGGAAATTTTTTATCTGTGAATCAAATCTTGTTACACATCAAAGAACTCATATGGGGGAGAAGTCATTTTCATGTTCAGAATGTGGGAAATATTTTAACACCAAATGAAGTCTTATTACACATCACAGAACTCACACAGGTGAGAAGCCTTTTTCATGTTCAGAATGCGGGAAAAGTTTTAGCCAGAAAATAAGTCTTGTTAACCATGAGAGAATTCATACTAGGGAGAAGTCATATTCATGTTCAGAATGTGGAAAATGTTTTAACCGGAAAACAAATCTTGTTACACATCACAGTACTCATACAGGGGAAAAGTCATTTTCATGTTCAGAATGTGGAAAAAGTTTTAACTGGAAAAAAAATCTTGTTACACATCAAAGTACTCATACAGGGGAGAAGTCATTTTCATGTTCAGAATGTGGGAAATGTTTTAACCAAAAATCACATCTTGTTACACACCAGAGAACTCACACAGGGGAGAAGCCTTTTTCATGTTTAGAATGTGGGAAATGTTTTGCAGATGAATCACACTTTGTTACACACCAGAGAACTCACACAGGGGAGAAGCCATATTCATGTTCAGAATGTGGGAAATGTTTTAACCGAAAATCACTTCTTGTTACACACCAGAGAACTCACACAGGGGAGAAGCCTTTTTCATGTTTAGAATGTGGGAAATGTTTTGCAGATGAATCACACTTTGTTACACACCAGAGAACTCACACAGGGGAGAAGCCATATTCATGTTCAGAATGTGGGAAATGTTTTATCCATAAATCACTTCTTGTTAGACACCAGAGAACTCACACAGGGGAGAAGCCTTTTTCATGTTCAGAATGTGGGAAATGTTTTACCCAAAAATCGCAACTTGGTAAACACCACAGAATTCACACAGGGGAGAAATGCTTGCCATGTTCAGAATGAGGGAAATATTTTACAAACTCATGACTTCTTTTTAAATATCACAAAACTCACAAGGGCCATTATCATACCTAGAAGGTGAGAAATGTTTTACTTGAAAATTATAATTTGTTGACCACTAAGAAAAATTCACATGGGGAGAAACCATATATTTGGCAAGCGGGACAAGAAAACACAAAAGAGACAGTCAAAGTAAAGGCAAGTAAGAACATGAAAAGGAAAGCATGTTAGAAGTTACATTAGAGTCAAAATATATTCAGTTACTAATAGATGTCTGTTTTCTAAAAATCCAATAAAAAGCAATATTCCATGTGCACTGAACATTTCACATCTATATATATAATTGCCTTATTCTGTCTGTCTGTCTTGCTCCAAAATTGTGTCACCATGACAGTGTCACTGTGACAGTGTCATAAAAGTGACAACTGTCGGATTGGCCGCTGGGCTCGGCCTGGCCCCGCCCCGCCACGGATTGGCCTCTCGCCCCGGCCCCCTGCACGTATTGGGTGCTCGGCCAGGCCCCGCCCCCTCACGCATTGGATGCTCGCCCTGGCCCCGCCCCCCGCACGCATTCCCCCGAACCCACTCGGAGACGCCCGACTCCCAGGTGACTGCTGCATCCCCGGGAGACCACACCGGCAGGACTAAGTGGAGAAAAGCCATTAACTTATCCCACCTGCTGGCACACGTGTGCCGGAGCCGGCGTAGGCTGGTAACTATAGTACACATCGGGTAACTATAGAAACCGCTTTCCTTAGTTACCCGATGTAACTAGCTTACCCCGGCTCCCGCACACGTCGGCACTGTCGCTTTTAATAGTTACCATTTCTCCACTTTCTCGGCGCGCTCCCGTGCACTGTGTACACTACAGTTGCCGCGCGACAAGCTCCGATCACATGTTGTCATGTGACCAGGAAGTTGCGGCGCAGCCACTGTCCTGTACACACTACGGCTGCTTTCAGACGTCCGTGTTACACATAGCACACATGCATGTTTATACACACACAGCAGACACACATGGATACACCGAGCGCATACACACATACCGCACATGCATGTACACACACACACACACACTCTGCTGTACACTCACCCAGCAATGCGGTCCCCGGCACTGAAGTCCCCAGCGCTGTTCCTACTTCCAGCTCCTCAGGGCACTTAATATTCAGTGAGTATAATAAGCGGCGATAAGGAGCGGGAGGCAGCAGAACCGGAGACAGCATTGCTGGAGAGAGGTAAATATAGAAAATATTTTTATTAAAAGCAAAACCTATGGAAAAAAAAAATGCTGTGGGCACTATGCGGATTGTGACAGCTGCATGTTTTGCTGCGGGATTCCCGCAGCAAAAACAAATGCATGTCACTTCTTTTCCACAGGTAGCTGCGGGATATCACTCCATTGACTGCAATGTAATCGTGAAATCCCGCAGGGACTAACGCAGGCAGCAAATTCTGTGCGGTTCACTGCGTTTTCCTGCGTTATTCCCTGTGGTATTTCGTGGTTTACCTGCGGTAATGTTCATCGCTGCCCTGTAGTTTGCAAGGAAGTGATGTCATTATGACAGGAAGAGGAAGCGGAGCAGAGAGTAATCACACAGAGATCACACACAGACATATAGAATACACACACATCACATCACACACAGACACAGAATACACACACATCACACACAGACATATAGAATACACACAGAAATCAAACGGACATATAGAAAAAAAACACGTGGGCTCCGCTGTATTTTTACCGTCCAGCCGCGGTAAACACACAGCGGCGGACCGGTATTCTCAGGCTGGGGAGAGCGAGGGACAGCGTTAATGTACCCCCCCCCTCCCACAGCCGAGAATATCAGCCCGCAGCTGCTCCGGGACTGTCGCATCCATTATGCGGCGGTCCCGGAGTGTCCCCGTTTCTTCCAGACGCCGTGATGCGGTGGCAGTCCAGGTAATAAGGAGTTAAATGACAGCGCATCGCCGCCATTTAAGTCTCGGCTTTTAATCATGGCAGCGCCTATGACACAGCTTTCATGATTAAAACCCGTAATTAAAGTGAATAAACACAAACACCGAAAAATCCTTTATTTTAAATAAAACAAAAAGCTCCTCTTTCACCCTTTTATTAAGCCCCCCCAAAACACACAGCTCCGACATAATCCACGTCCTCCGAAGCCTGCATCCAGCTGCGACTGACAACAGCGCTGAATGAATGCAGCCTCGCAGGGAGCCTGTAGAGGTAATTACAGGTCATTTCCCATGGCCGGTAATATAAACACACTACCGCCCGGGAAAAATGCAGCGTGTCAATCTGTCCTCTGTCTATCTATCTCTCTATCTATCTATCCCTCTATCTCAGAAGGAATTTTTTTTTTTTTTAATGTGCTTTATTGCATTGAATGCATTAAAACACATGTACCAATCCACACGCGGCAATACCGCGAACAATACCGCGGTAAAGCTGCCGCAAACCGCATGTGGTTTTTGGGTGCGGTTTGCCGCGTTTTTTTACCGCAGGTGCAGTAATCTTTCAGACCCTGCGGAATTTTCTTAAGAAAATTCCATTTTCCAGTGCGCACAGGGCCTAATACTTACCTTTTCTCCACTTTGTCGGCGCGCTCCCATGCACTGTGTACACTACAGTTGCCGTGCGACAAGCTCTGATCACATGTTATGTGACCAGGAAGCTGCGGCGCAGCCACTGTCCTGTACATAGTGTACGGCTGCCTTCAGATGTCCGTGTCACACATAGCACACATGCATGTATATACACACACAGCAGACACACATGGATACACCGAGCGCATAAACACATACCGCACATGCATGTACACACACACACATTCTGCTGTACACTCACCCAGCGATGCGGTCCCCGGCTCTGAAGTCCCCAGCGCTGTTCCTGCTTCCAGCTCCTCAGGGCACTTAATATTCAGTGAGTATAAGGAGCGGGAGGCAGCAGAGCCGGAGAGAGCATCTCTGGAGAGAGGTAAATATAGAAATATTTTCATTAAAAAGACCCATATTTTCTCCGGTATGTTTTACACTGATGTCGCACGGATCACATCAGTGTGCGATCCATGTGACATCCGTGCTGCCGGAGATGCCTGCGTGTGTGCGTGCGGGGTCATGAAAAGTCACATGGTCCGTGTGCAAACACGGACGTGTGAGGCACATCAGAGAAAAACATGGGTACGTGTGACATCCGTGTTACAAAACGCATGTCACACGTACCTAAAACACGGACGTCTGAAACCAGCCTACGGCAGCGCGCCGGATCCGACAAAGTGGAGAAAAGCTGGATGTGTGAAACCACTAGCTTACCCCGGCTCCCGGCACACGTGTGCCGGAGCCGGCGTAGGCTGGTAACCATGGTACACATCGGGTAACTATAGAAACCGCTTTGCTTACTTACCCAATGTGTAACATGGTTACTAGCTTACCCCGGCTCTCGGCACACGTGTGCCGGAGCCGGCGTACGCTGTTAACCAGTATACACATTGGGTAACTATGGAAACCGCTTTGCATAGTTACCCGATGTGTATCATGGTTACTAGCTTACCCCGGCTCCCTATCCATTCAGATCGTTAGTCTCCCACTGTCAAACACGCTGATGCGTGCTGCACAGCAGGAGACCAACAAGCAAAAAATAAACCAGCACTGTCGCTTTGCATAGTTACCCAATGTGTACCATAGTTATCAGCTTACCGACGTACGCTGGTAACAAATGGTACACAATCCTGTAACTATGGAAAGCGCTTTCGTTAGTTACCCAATGTGTACCATGGTTACCACCTTACCCCCGGCTCCTGGCACACGTGTGCTTGAGCCGGCATACGCTGGTAACCATGGTACACATCGGGTAACTAAGCAAAGCCGGCTCCCTGCCCATTCAGATCGATGGTCTCCCACTGTCAAACACGCCGATGCGTGCTGCACAGTGGGAGACCAACGAGCAAGAAATGAACCATCATTATTGAAGACTTGATGATTATATTATTATTCAATCTACGTACCTACATACACATTCTAGACTACCCGATACGTTAGAATCGGGCCACCTTCTAGTTGTTATATATTTATATAATCACTATATGGAGAAGCAGAGCTGCCATCAGGGTATTACTACTGTGACTCCTGTAGTGGGCCCGGTCAGCAGAAGCCAGGAGGGGAGCCCCGATGACAGCCCGGGCCCCTCCCATTTCATTCATCTGCTTACCGGGCCCCAAGGGCAGGGGCCACCATTAGGGCAATGAGGGGTCCCGGGCCGCTAATAGAGAGCTGCCACCTCTCTTCATGCTCTGCAGAGCAGGACAGGAAACGTACCGGACCACAATGGAGGCTGTAGGAGCTGAAAAGGTGAAGGACCTGTAAATTCAGGAACTTCCATGTCAGCTGACTAATCATGTGCCTGATCTCATGACAGGGAAAGTGACTGGAACTTCTGCAGCCTCTGTGCAGATCTCAGTGTCTCCTCTCCTGGTCTGCACCATCTGGATATGCAAGATGAGGTAATGTGTGTGTGTGTGTGTGTGTGTGTGTACAGGCTGTGTGTAACATGGGGGTGCTGCAACGTGTGTGTGTGTGTGTATATGTGTACAGGCAGTGTGTAATATTAGGGTGCTGCAGCGTGTGTGTGTGTGTGTGTGTGTGTGTGTATGTGTGTACAGGCTGTGTGTAACATGGGGGTGCAGCAGCGTGTGTGTGTGTGTGTGTGTACAGGCTGTGTGTAACATGGGGGTGCAGCAGCGTGTGTGTGTGTGTGTGTGTGTGTGTGTGTGTACAGGCAGTGTCTAATATTAGGGTGCTGCAGTGTGTGTGTGTGTGTGTGTGTGTGTGTGTGTGTGTGTACAGGCTGTGTGTAACATGGGGGTGCTGCAGCCTATGTGTGTATATGTGTACAGGCTGTGTGTAACATGGGGGTGCTGCAGCCTATGTGTGTATATGTGTACAGGCTGTGTGTAACATGGGGGTGCTGCAGCCTATGTGTGTATATGTGTACAGGCTGTGTGTAACATGGGGGTGCTGCAGCCTATGTGTGTATATGTGTACAAAAAAAAGAGAAAGACTTTGCATCACCTTGCACAGGTGCTCAGGAGAAAAGCGTCAATACAGAAAGGAATAACTCCGGCACACTGTATGTTTCCCAAAGAGAAAAAGATGGACACAAGAAAGTTGATTTCAAATCCTTTTCTTTTATTCAATGTGAAAAAGTGAAGAAGTGCTATACAAAACAAAAGGTCCGCCAGGAACAATGTTTCGGCCAAGAGGCCTTCCTCCGGTCAGACAGACTGGATGTAGTGTTATATACAATAAAACAAAACAAAAGGAAATCCATCAATATGAATATACGGATAATGTTGACATAATACCATAATACAGTACGAAATGCATAAGTGAATCCTGAGGAGGGAACAGCAGAGAATCATAGGATCACAACATCAACAATATCAAGAGGGAGTAAATCTAGACATGTAAAAAGGAAATATACCGCGTATTATGGGTGTATATGGGATAAATACGTGATGAAGGTGGTACGCGGTGTAACTAATAGGTGAGGTGTCAGAGGCAGGAGAGCTCACCTAGAATGGACAGGAATCACTGGAGATCAGCAAGCAGAATGTATATATGTGCTTAACACCTGCTGTGGAAAGGGATAGAAAAATAAGCCTGTGGGGTATCGCAGGATACAGTCTTAGAAAAGTAGATGCCGTATGAACGTACCACAAAGAGTATGCGTAATCACGAACAGCGTATAAGTAGTGACATGAAGGAACGGCACTTGTAGGGTAGTGTCATCACACGGTACTATAGGGAAAATGTTACAGTAGATGACATGAAAATGAAGTACATAATGATATGTCTTGAATACTGTGTGGAAGATACCTATTAGTCAGGGAAGGTTGAAATGATATCCGCACATATGGTTTGAACACGAGTCCCTGTGTGTTATAGTAGGAGACCGCACACGGAAAGGTAGGTTGTCTAGAGGCTGTAGAAATGAGACCTATATAAAGAGATATATATATATATATTGTGAGACTGTGACCGGGGTTATCTATGACGGCCGGTATGTCTCGCCCCGGTTGTGCTCACTCCATGATAGAAAGTACATCCACTCTAGGGTTAATGCTGTTTCCTTACAGGCTGAAGGAAGGGTTAAATGCAAACAGGAACAAGGGCAGGTGTGCCGGGTGTGAGGGAGTGAACACAACTCCCTGAGTTCTCTGCTGGAGAGGCACATGTATATTGGTGTGGACTTTTGTTTGGACATTAAACCGTGTGCTGTGAAACTTAATGCCTGGATCCCGTGTCTTCTGCTGCGCAGCCGACCACGCTACCTCACATATGGTGGAGAATCGGCGGGCATCCCAGCCGGTGAGGTGTGGCTTCCTTTTCTGGTGACCCGGTAGCACATGTCCTGGATTCAAGCGGCTATACTACGGCCCAAAACCCAGCGACGCCATGGAGGACATACTAAAGCATTTGGCTCAGGCTAATGCACAGCAACAACAGGCTAATGCACAGCAACAACAGACCAATGCACACCTGCTCCAATCCTTGAAATCGCAGGAACAAAGACACCAAGAACAGCTGGTTCAGGCCAATGCACGTCAGCAGCAAGCCTTACAATTGCAGGAACAAAGGCACCAAGAACAGATGGTTCTCCTGGCCAAGTCGATCCGTGCCAGACCGGCAGCAACAACCCCGGGACCGGGTGATGACGGCAGCGTCCGGAAAGCGGTGAGACAAGTGTTGCAAAAGATGACCCCGGGGGATGATGTGGAAGCGTTCCTGGCGGTGTTTGAGCGGGTGGCCGAGCGGGAAAAGCTGCCGACCCCCCAGTGGGCTGAGGTATTGTCGCCCTATTTGACGGGGGAACCCCAAAAAGCGTACCTGGACCTCTGTACCGAGGACGCCATTGACTATGTGACCCTAAAAGCCGAAATACTGGCATGGTTGGGGGTGAATACCTATGTACGGGCTCAGCGGGTAAATCAGTGGTTCTATGAGGAAGCCAAACCCGTACGCTCCCAGGCCTATGACTTATTGCATCTTGTAAAAAAGTGGTTGCAGCCTGACACTCTGAGCCCGGCGCAGATGGTGGAAAGGGTAGTAGTGGATCGTTTTGTGCGCACTTTACCCGTCACCATTCAACGGTGGGTAGGACAGGGTGACCCGAGTACCCTGGACCAATTAGTGTCCCTGGTAGAGCGGCATGTGGCTACGCAGGACTTGATACGGGACACTGAGACTTTGCGTACCGCCCGTCGGTCCGGCCCCTCCAAGCCTAGAGTCAAGGACCCACCGCTGACAACGGTGCAGGAGTCCCCTACCATCCCGTCTGAGGCCGCGGCCGCCAATCCTGAGGTCCGGAAGGTTCCGTACCCTAAACGACAACCCGTAAAGGGGGTTTCCGTCCCCATTAGATGTTGGCGGTGCCAGCGGGTGGGACATATGGAAGCCCAGTGTCCACTCACCACGGAGCCCATGGATTGTGGGGTTACCCGGCGGGGTTCAATGTATGCTCAGGTGGTGTGTACCGCTGACCTGGTCTCCCCAGAGACGGAGCCCCACTTGTGCCAAATACAGGTGAATGGATGTCCGGTTACAGGATTGTTGGATTCCGGAAGCTTAGTGACCCTTGTGTGATCCACCTTGAGGGCTAAAGTAAAGGCCACAGGATGTACCGTGGGGGTGGTTTGCATACATGGGGACCGCCGAGACTATCCCACGGGGATTGTCACCATCACAGCACCTTGCGGTCAGGTGCAACATGAGGTGGGACTTCTTAACACTCTTCCCTATGACGTGATCCTAGGAAGGGATCTGCCCTATTTTTGGACTTTATGGAAGGGACCCCCTAAGTCTCCTCAGATATTGGTCAGTCCGGGACCTGAGCCCTACAATCCTGAATCCGGGACACCTGCCGTAGGGGTCCCCATGATAGGGACAGAATGTGAACCCGATAGGTCGCCCCTAGAGGTATTGGCAGGAGAGGCTGAGACGGTCGAACCCATCCTGGAGTTGGAGGCGTCCCCGGATACGTTTGGGACTGCCCAACTCCAGGACCCTACATTAATACATGCCCGGAGTCGGGTGACAGTAATTGACGGGGTGGCACAGCTGCCCGGTGCCCAGGTAAGGTACCCCCATTTCGCTCTTAAGCAGGATTTACTCTACCGGGTAGATGAAATACGGGGCGTGGGGGTAGAGCAGTTGGTGGTGCCCCAGCCGCATCGCCGGCGGGTCCTCGACTTGGCTCATAAACACCTGATGAGTGGCCACCTAGGGGTCAAGAAAACGCAGGAGCGAATATTGCAAAGGTTTTATTGGCCCGGAGTCTTTGGGGAGGTAAAACGGTTCTGCGAAACCTGCCCGGAGTGTCAGCTTACCGCACCCCTGACCCATTCTCGCAGTCCGTTGGTACCGTTACCCATTATAGAAGTCCCTTTTGAACGGATAGGGATGGATCTGGTGGGGCCCCTCGTAAAGTCCGCTTGAGGGCACCAACACATCCTAGTGATCGTTGACTATGCCACCCGGTATCCCGAGGCGATACCTCTCAGACATACTGCAGCAAAGCTTATAGCTCGGGAGTTGTTTGCTGTGTTCTGCCGGGTGGGGTTGCCCAAGGAGATCCTTACGAATCAGGGGACCCCATTCATGTCTAAAGTGACCAAAGAGCTATGCCGGCTACTCCAGATCAAGCAGTTGCGTACGTCTGTGTATCATCCTCAAACGGACGGTTTAGTCGAGCGTTTCAATAAAACCCTGAAAACCATGCTCAAAAGGGTAATTTCAAAAGACGGGAAAGACTGGGATATGATGCTTCCCTATTTGATGTTTGCCATCCGTGAGGTGCCACAGGCATCCACGGGGTTTTCGCCTTTTGAATTGTTATACGGGCGACATCCCCGGGGATTGTTGGACCTGGCAAAGGAAACATGGGAGCAAGAGCCCACCCCCCATAAAAGTGTGATTGAACACATTTTGGGTATGCAGAACCGCATAAGCGCGGTCATGCCAATTGTGAAGGAGCATTTACAGGAGGCTCAGGCCGCGCAAAGCGGCCGCTACAATAGACAAGCCACGGTGCGGACCTTTAAACCCGGGGATCGGGTGTTGGTATTAATCCCCACGGCGGAGAGTAAATACCTGGCTCAGTGGCAAGGCCCCTACGAGATAAAGGAAAGAGTCGGGGTGGTTAACTATAAAGTATTGCAGCCCGGTAGGCGGAAACCTGAACAAATATACCATGTCAACCTATTAAAACCTTGGCAGGAACGGGAAAGCCTGATGGCTGTTTTTTCCCCATCTCCCTCCTCTTCGGGTCGTTCACCTCCGGCTCCAGCGACCTCCGGAGAGGACGAACTGGAAGTAAGGATTGGAGAAGCCCTCACCAAGACTCAGAGGCGAGAGGCCAGACGGTTGGTTCAGCAGAACCCCGATGTCTTCTCCGAGCTGCCCGGTAGGACCAGTCTGATACGACATGATATTGTCACCGAGCCCCACCTGAAGGTACGCCTGAAGTCATACCGGGTACCGGAGGCTCGACGACAAGCCATATCGGAGGAAGTAAAGACAATGTTACGCCTGGGGGTCATCGAAAAATCCCGGAGTGAATGGGCTAGTCCGATTGTCCTAATACCAAAACCCGATGGCTCCTTAAGGTTCTGCAATGACTTTAGGAGATTGAACGAAATATCCAAGTTCGATCTCTACCCCATGCCCAGGGTGGATGAGCTGATTGATAGGCTGGGACAGGCGCGGTATTTTACCACGCTCGACCTGACCAAGGGGTACTGGCAGGTGCCACTGACTGAGTCCGCCAAGGAGAAAACCGCTTTTTCTTACACCGGAGGGTCTCTTCCACTATGTTGTCTTGCCTTTTGGGTTACATGGCGCTCCGGCCACGTTCCAGAGGTTGATGGACTTAGTGCTGGAACCCCACCAGGCGTATGCATCAGCGTACCTTGATGACATCATTATTTACAGCTCCGATTGGCAGACCCACTTGGAACAGGTACAAGCGGTGGTGGACGCGCTTCGAACAGCCGGATTGACAGCCAATCCCAAGAAATGTGCGTTGGGACTCACGGAAGCCCGCTACTTGGGCTACGTGATAGGCCAAGGAGTGATTAAGCCCCAAATTAACAAGGTTGAGGCGATCCAGAAGTGGCCTAGACCCCTGACCACGAAGCAGGTTAGGGCCTTCCTGGGTATCGTGGGGTACTACAGGAGGTTTGTAAAGGATTTTGCGGGACTATCAGCCCCCTTGACGGACCTTCTCAAAGGCAAGAAGTCCGTCATGGTGCGCTGGACTCCGCAGGCCGAGGACTCCTTCCGGGCCCTGAAGGGGGTCCTGTGCGGACAGCCCGTTCTCGTACACCCTGATTTCCGGAAGGAGTTCATAGTACAGACTGACGCCTCAGAGGTCGGCCTGGGGGCAGTGTTGTCTCAGGTGGTTCAGGGGGAGGAACACCCCGTCACCTTCTTAAGTAGGAAGCTCACCCCTCCCGAGCGGAATTATAGCGTAGTGGAGAAGGAGTGCCTGGCGATCAAGTGGGCCTTGGAGTCCCTACGCTATTACCTGCTGGGACGGCAGTTTCGCTTGGTGACGGATCACTCTCCACTGGTCTGGATGAGGTCCGCCAAGGAACGGAATGCCCGGGCTACCCGGTGGTTCCTTTCTCTGCAGAACTTCCGGTTTACGGTTGAACATAGGGCCGGTGGGTTGCAGGGCAACGCCGATGCCTTGTCCCGCGGCCCGTGTTTGATGGCGGGAGTTCAACCCCGCACGCTTGAACTGAGGGGGGGGGGGTATGTGAGACTGTGACCGGGGTTATCTATGACGGCCGGTATGTCTCGCCCCGGTTGTGCTCACTCCATGATAGAAAGTACATCCACTCTAGGGTTAATGCTGTTTCCTTACAGGCTGAAGGAAGGGTTAAATGCAAACAGGAACAAGGGCAGGTGTTCCGGGTGTGAGGGAGTGAACACAACTCCCTGAGTTCTCTGCTGGAGAGGCACATGTATATTGGTGTGGACTTTTGTTTGGACATTAAACCGTGTGCTGTGAAACTTAATGCCTGGATCCCGTGTCTTCTGCTGCGCAGCCGACCAGGCTACCTCACAATATATATATATATATATATATATATATATATATATATATATATATATATATATATATAGCAAAAGAGTCATGTATACAAGAGTTATACGTAGGAGGAAGATTCCAGGGACATAGACTGTAATGGGGATTATTTACCTCCAGTGACGTAAAAGATCTAGCACGATATGGCACTGTATATAGCAGTGATGGTGAACCTATGGCAAGCGTGCCACCAGGGGCACGCTGAGCCCATTCTGCTGGCACGCGTGCTGTCGCCCGATCCTGCAGCTTTGGTCTGCTAGTGCAGTCGCGCCGGCAGATCAAATCTGTGTTGGAGCGGAGGAGACATTTCTCCTCCGCTCTGACACTCCTCCTCCCCCAGGCTGCAGTGTGTTGCCTAGGAGACGGAGGAGCGTCAAAGAGCGGCGCCAGCGTCGTCTGCTGGCCGCGTGGGAACTGAGGACCCAGCAGCGCGCAGCGGGGGAGCGGGTGCAGGAAGGTGAGTTGTTGCTTTTTTTTTTTTTCTTTCTTTTTATCAATAACTCATGTGCGGCTGTGCCAAGGTGGGGATGGGGGGGCAGCGCCAGCATGGGGTGGGGGAACGCACATGCCAGCGTGGGGTGGGGGAATGCACATGCCAGCGTGGGGTGGGGGTGGGGGGGAACGCACATGGCAGCGTGGGGTGGGGGTGGGGGGGAACGCACTTGGCAGCGTGGGGGTGGGGGGGAACGCACTTGGCAGCGTGGGGTGGCGGTGGGGGAACGCACTTGGCAGCGTGGGGTGGCAGTGGGGGAACGCACATGCCAGCATGGGGTGGGGGAACGCACATGCCAGCATGGGGTGGGGGAATGCACATGCCAGCATGGGGTGGGGGAGGGGGAACGCACATGTCAGCATGGGGTGGGGGAACGCACATGCCAGCATGGGGTGGGGGAGGGGGAATGCACATGCCAGCATGGGGTGGGAGAACACGCATGCCCGCATGGGGGGGGGCATGCATGCCAGCATGGGGGGGATGACATGCATGCCAGGATGGGGAAACATGCATGGCAGGATGGAGGAAACATGCATGGCAGGATGGAGGAAACATGCATGCCAGGATGGAGGAAACATGCATGCCAGGATGGAGGAAACATGCATGCCAGGATGGGAAAAATATACATGCCAAGATGGAGGAAACATGCATGCCAGGATGGGGAAAACATGCATGCCAGGATGGAGGAAACATGCATGCCAGGATGGAGGAAACATGCATGCCAGGATGGAGGAAACATGCATGCCAGGATGGAGGAAACATGCATGCCAGGATGGGAAAAATATACATGCCAAGATGGAGGAAACATGCATGCCAGGATGGGAAAAATATACATGCCAAGATGGAGGAAACATGCATGCCAGGATGGAGGAAACATGCATGCCAGGATGGAGGAAACATGCATGCCAGAATGGGGAAACATGCATGTGTTGTAGCTGTTCTGTTTTGTCACAAGTCAGCTTATGGGATCACCAGTGAGGTCCTCTGAATTAGGCCTCTTCAGACCTTAATCCAGATCGAGCGCTCGGAGAGAAAAGACCAGCATCCATGTGGGCATGATCAATTTCTTCTGTTTATTTAATGAAAGTACAGTTTATTTATACCATTTACAAATCAATGTGATATTGCAAAAGAAAAAGAAAAAAACTTCTAGCTGAACTTTACTAGTTGCTCATATGACCTTTAAGTTTTAGCAAAACAAAAATGTAGAGTCATGCATATGAGATAAGAAGAAGATAAGAAGAACATTTAGAGACCATAATAATCCTTGAGCCTGTCTCTTATTCCGTAGGCTCCATGACTATGAACTACCATCAGATATACTTACTAATAACAATAAATCTTTAATGAAGAAATAGAGAAACTATTAACCCTTCTATATCAATTTCCCCCTTTTGTAAATGGTATAACCTTCACTACACGGTCAGTAGGCGTCCAAACAGGAGCTGCTGGCTCATGGGCCTAGTACCCATGAGGGGTCTTCCTACCACTTCACTCATCCACCCTCAGTGTGGACACCTACTCCCGGTCAGCAGAGGCCATTTGGGGTCCGTAGTAAACTACAGAGGGTTCAATGCTGGGACTCTTAGAACATACATTATTCATTAGTTTAGGTAATGCATATATCAATGTTTTTACAGCTATATAAAGCAGTAGACAGAATAACAATATTTGCATACAGGTTTGTATAATGCCAGAAACCCAACCTGCTATGCCCTTAAACCAATTGGCTGGATTCATAAAAGAAAATGTATTTCCCCACCAGGAGTCCTTGTTGGCATCGTGCTCTTTTAACCATTTATCCCTAAGTTCACTTGTTTTCTGTATATCTGCTCTAACCTGGAGGTTGCCTGCAGGGTCAATGTAATGGCAACAGGCAGGACCAATTATTTGACACATTCCGCCGTCTTTTGCTGTCACAAAGTCTAGCACTATAGTATGCTGGTTAGTGACTACAATTAATTGTTTTTGTATAGCATTGGTAGCATTTAGAATCTCAAGAACCCGAAAAATTTGATCATCCAGGTAGTCAGTGGACTCTACTAGCTTGTCCCACATTTGCATTAAGAAAGGGTGTATGAAAATAGCACTAAATACCTTATTTGCTTTTCCCATTTCTACTACATGAGGCCTACCATTTGGCCGGGGCTTATTATCTGCTGCTCGTTTATACAAGGTATGAATTGGGACAGCTGCTACATCTACTTTACTATGAGGAACTATGAAAGTGGCTGGTGTAAGTCTGGCAAGTGTGCAAACCCCTCTCATGTCAGGGCTCACCCACTTGTGAGCACGATTCCCACAAACCAAAAACACTCCCTCTGGGAAAATACAAAAGTGAGTTTGACTTTGTACACAATAAAGCAGATTCAGAAGCCCCTTCATGACTTTATGAGCACACCATGTATTGTTCATTTGTTTTCCCGTCATACCCGAGATACAGCTACCCCGCTCCCTCCTAAAAGTCCGTCTAATAAATGATGATGTACAGCCCTCAATACCCTTCTGATATACTGTCTCATTGTCCTTGGTTAAGTCATGTGTATGTATATAGAAACAGTTATTGTCTTTTCCACAATTTCCAACACCATTGTATTGAAGACTGAACCATAATCCATCATGAGGAATGGGGCCCGAATGAGGAATCTTAGTCTTTATTTTGGCAATTATGCCCTTGTCTGAATCGTATTCCATCCACCACGAGTATCCATCGGGTCGTGTGATATTTAGCTGGAACCAGGGTTTAGTGACCCATCCAACTATAGTCAATGTAGCAGATACATCACGAGGTACATCTTCTCCCAAAAATCTAGATTCAGTCCAGGTTTCATTGTGTATACAGTCTGGTACCAACACCTCCTGTGGTTCCAGAGGTAAGGCTAAATAAGGCATAGTCTTTGAAGAAATAGGACTGTGTGTGCAGATCCAACAGTCTTTTGGCTTTTCTCCTTCCATGTCCTCAGTAAGAGAAATATGGTGGCGAATGAGTTTATTATCCCAGTCCGTAGTTAAACGTTCGCTCAGTGTCTTTGTTTGGCGCAGCAACCCTGCTACACCTAGCAGGATAATTAGCAAAACTGTCATTCTGCCGGTGGAGTGACCTTTTTACAGTGACTGGCGTGGATCCAGGTGGGTTTTCCCTCAAGTTTCACTGAGGTGGATGTGGTCAGCTGGACTTGGAATGGGCCATCAAAGCGTGGATCTAGGCTCTTTCTCACGTGTCTGCGCACGACCACCCAATCACCTGGATTCAGCTGATGCACATCTGCACTTGCATTGGGATCTGGAATGGATGAAAAGACATGTTTATGCACCACATTAAGTCTTTCCTGTAAGGCCTGGACGTAGGCTGTCATAGTGCCGTGTTGCATCTGTAACACTTGTGGAAAGTAGAGACCTGTTTTTGGGGCACTACCAAAAAGGACTTCAAAAGGAGACAAGCCTGTCTTTCTATTTGGAGTGTGTCTGACTGAAAAGAGTGCCAGGGATAAGCACTCTACCCAATTCTTTCCTGTCTCTGCCATGGCCTTTTGAATTTTTAGTTTAAGTGTCCCGTTTAATCTCTCTACTTTTCCACTGCTCTGTGGATGATAAGGGGTATGGAATGCCTGCTCTATTCCCAGAGCCTGCATAATGTCCCTCATTATTTCTCCAGTGAAGTGTGTACCCCTGTCACTTTCTATGGCTTCTGGGATGCCATACCGACAGACTAGTTCCTTCATCAGTTTTTCTGCAGTTGTTTTAGCATTTGCACATTTTACTGTATAGGCCTCAACCCATCCCGAGAAGAGATCTACACATACCAGGACGTATTCATATACTCCTACCTTGGGTAGTTGTATGTAGTCTATTTGCAGTCGTTGAAACGGATAGAGCGGTCTGGGTGTTGCTTTCTTAGGGACTTTTACTGTTTTACCTGGGTTGTGTTGTGCGCAGATAATGCAGGATTGTACGTGTTTGGAGGCTACGTAACTGAAGCCAGGAGCGATCCAGAAGGCATTCACCTGGTTACACATGTGACTTTTTGAGGCGTGAGTGGGGCCATGTGTTGCTTGTGCCATCATAGGGAACAGGGACCTTGGTAAACACAACCTGTCCTTACTTTCCCATACTCCATTCGAGTTCAGCCCAGCTCCCATTTTCTCCCAGTGTTCCTTCTCTGTTTGGGCAGCCTGATGCTGGAGGGATTTCAGGACATCCAGACTCACTGTGGCTGAAACTTGCTGGCTCCCTGCCACTATCCTCTGATCCCTAGGCCTCTTTGCCGCTGCTTTCGCAGCTGCATCCGCCCTTCTATTGCCCGCTACCTCCAGTGAGTCACCTTTTGTGTGTGCTTTCACCTTAATGATGCCAACCTGGACTGGTAACATTAGTGCCTCCATTAACCGTTTTACCAATTCTGCATTTTTAATAGGCTTACCAGCTGACGTAAGAAAAGCTCTACTTCTCCAGATAGGGCCAAAATCATGACAGATCCCAAATCCATACTTTGAGTCTGAATAAACATTAATTTTCCTACCTGACCCCGCTCTACACGCCTCAATGAGCGCTGTTAGCTCCGCCTCCTGCGCGGACATGTGCGGCGGGAGTGGTTCAGCTCGGATTACCTCATGTGAGGATACTACTGCATATCCAGTGTAGAATCTCCCATCCAGGTGGTATCTGGAGCCATCTACAAGATGGAGGAAACATGCATGCCAGGATGGAGGAAACATGCATGCCAGGATGGGGAAAACATGCATGCCAGAATGGGGAAAAATACATGCCAAGATGGAGGAAACATGCATGCCAGGATGGAGGAAACATGCATGCCAGGATGGGGAAACATACATGGCAGGATGGGGAAAAATACATGCCAAGATAGAGGAAACATGCATGCCAGGATGGAGGAAACATGCATGGCAGGATGGGGAAAACATACATGCCAAGATGGAGGAAACATGCATGCCAGGATGGAGGAAACATGCATGGCAGGATGGGGAAAACATACATGCCAAGATGGAGGAAACATGCATGCCAGGATGGAGGAAACATACATTCCAAGATGGGGAAAACATACATGCCAGGATGGAGGAAACATGCCACGATAGGGTACATTTACCAGGAAGGGGAACATTTACCAGGAAGGGGAACATTTACCAGGAAGGGGAACATGCCAGGAAGGTGGACATTTACCAGGATGGGGGTACATGCTAGGAAGGGGGACATTTACCTTGATGGGGGTACATTTACCTGGATGGGGGTAAATTAACCAGGATTGGGAACATTTACCAGGATGGAGGACATTTACCAGGAATGGGGTACATGCCGGGATGGGGAAACCATTACAAGGATGGGCAATATGTCAAGATGGGGTACATTTACCAGCATGGGGGGAGAACATGCCAGAATGGGGTACATTTCATTTACCAGGATGGAGGACATTTACCAGGATGAGGTATATTTACCAGGATGGGGCCATGATGGGGGCAAATATACCAGAATGTAGGAAATATATATCAGGATGGGGGACATGCTTACCAAGAAGTGGCCCAGGAAGGGGGACATAACTACACAATGAAAGGAGAGGGTAGCAACTCATACGTCTTTATGAGATTTCAAGATGTTCAGACTTTGAAATGTAGATGTGGATTTAAGGGTGAAATCTGATTGCATTTCATGCTAAAATTTCTGTCTAATATGCTGCAATTTTTTCCAGAAAGATCAACTGCTGTGTCTGGAAAGGGCTCAGCTTCAATGTGTGGTAAGCATGCATGAGTGTGATGCCTCCTGCAGAAGAGAAGACAGCAAAGGTAAAAATACAATCAATTATTTACATAATAGGATTGGTTGGCACTTCGGAAAAATATTGGGTTTAGGGCTACAGTTTGGGCACTCGGCCTGTAAAAGATTCGCCATGACTGCCCTAAGCTGACCCTGATCTGGGCCCTAAATAGGGAACTGATGGGATGAGCTCTTCATCAACCCCACTAAGCACTAAAGGACAAACAGAGATAACAAACAAAGGGAAACAACAAACAACTTATCTATAGACGACTAATTAAGAACTTCAGTAAAGAGCAATAACAATCCTGCTGGTGTGTGCAAGCCACATGCTTGCATCCAGAGCTTGTGAAGGAACTGAATATCACTAGTACAAGTTCATGGAAAATGAGAGTATTTAAACCCAAGGGGAAATACAGACTATTAGCAACTGAAGGGAAGAGGAGCTCCTCTGGGTCCTAAAGAAAAAAGGATGATAACCCAGCAGAGGAGATATCAGTACACTGAATACTGACAGCAGGAACAATAGAAAGTCAGGGAACATTTTGCGCAGCTAAATGCTGTGACCGTCTAATGGCAAACACCACAGTACTGTCTGTTACCCGTGACAGACAGGGAATATGAGTAGTAGGGGTTACACATGTCACATCAAAAGTAATTTGACAGGTACCACGCCCCTATCAAAGTGTATCAAAGTGTGGGCTTGTCCCTCCCCCTCTCTCCCTCCGCACACACAGCTCCCCTCCCCTAACATTCCATCTGGCAGTTGCTTTCTACATTCCCAGTATTTTATAGGCTTTTGATTAGGAATTTGATACCGCAATCTGTATGTAGTCCTGAATTTGATTGTGGTTTTATCCAGTGAGATTTTTAATCAGAAGTAATCCTGATAGTGGATTTGCTTGGTATTTTATTCAGTGATTATGATACAGAACTAATTCTGATAGTGTAATTGATTGGGCATATTATGTATATGGGCAATCACACCATTAGTGATTATGATACAGAACTAATTCTCATAGTGTAATTGAAATGATTGGGCATATTATGTATATGGCCAATTATACTATTACGCGCTTTATGCTATAAAGCATCTTTTATAACACCCATGTATAAAGTTTGTGTTTTATATTGGTTATTTAGAATGAAAGACAGACAATATCAAAATTTAAAGTTTATTGATCAAAACTTAATCACATCAGTTGCACAGCAATTCAGCAGAATTGCAAAACGGTATATACAATATATTTGTATTTAATTATATTAATACAGATGTACAGAGTCCTTACTACAGAATGAAGAAAATGTGTGATCTTCATCACTTCCCTCCAAGGCAAAGAAGAAAAAGATCAATTACTTCCTACAGATGTTAAAGTAAAATGAGGTTCTCAAATATAATCACAACCAGATGTACTCAATTAATCACCCATCGCTACACAAGGAACAAAACATCTGACCTTTGCACTGTCCAGCCGTGTATGGACACAAAGATGCTCTCATATATGATCACAAACAGATGTACACACAGTCACCCATCACTACACAAGGAACAAAACGTCTGACCTTTGCACTGTCCAGCCGTGTATGGACACAAAGATGCTCTCATATATGATCACAACCAGATGTACACACAATCACCCATCACTACACAAGGAACAAAACGTCTGACCTTTGTGTCCATACACGGCTGGACAGTGCAAAGATGCTCTCATATATGATCACAAACAGATGTACACACAGTCACCCATCACTACACAAGGAACAAAACGTCTGACCTTTGAACTGTCCATCCATACAGAATGAAGAAAATGTGTGAACTTTATCACTTCCCTCAATACAAAGATAAATTACTTCCTACATTCGAATCAGTACAATGAGCCTCTCAAATCTGCTCAGCCAGATGTGCTACAGCTTATGTCTTTATCACTCCCTTTTGAAACAAATCAATATCTATAGCTGATTATAGATAAAGTTAATAGATGTTGATTACCAGCGATCCCAACAATGATCCAACCTGATAGGGATCGCTGGTAAGTTGGTAGGAGGTCGCTGGTGAGATGTCACACTCCAGCGATCCCACCAGCAACCTGACCTGGCAGGGATCGCTGGAGCGTCGCTACACGAGTTGCTGGTGAGCTGTCACGCATGCAGATCTCACCAGCAACCAGTGACCAGCCCCCAGCCAGCAGCGCCGCGTGGAAGCATGCTGCGCTTAGTAACTAAGGTAAATATCGGGTATCCAACCCGATATTTACCTTGGTTACTAGCGCACATCGCTTAGCACTGGCTCCCTGCACACGTAGCAGAGTACACATCGGGTTAATTACCCGATGTGTACTCTGCTACGTGTGCAGGCAGCAGGAGCCGGCTTCTGCGGACGCTGGTAACCACGGTAAACATCGGGTAACCAAGAAGCCCTTACCTTGCTTACCCGATATTTACCTTCGTTACCAGCGCACCCGCTCTCACGCTGCCAGTGTCGGCTCCCTGTTCCCTGCACTCCTAGCCACAGTACACATTGGGTTAATTACCCGATGTGTAGTGTGGCTACGTGTGCAGAGAGCAGGGAGCCGGCACTGGCAGTGTGAGAGCGGGGACGCTGGTAACGAAGGTAAATATCGGGTAACCAAGGTAAGGGCTCCTTGGTTAGCCGATGTTTACCATGGTTACCAGCGTCCGCAGAAGCCGGCTCCTGCTGCCTGCACATTTAGTTGTTGCTCTGTCGCTGTCACACACAGCGATGTGCGCATCACAGCGGGAGAGCAACAACTAAAAAATGGCCCAGGACATTCAGCAACAACCAACGACCTCACAGCAGGGGCCAGGTTGTTGCTGGATGTCACACACAGCAACATCACTCGCAACATCGCTGCTACATCACAAAAGTTGTTCGTTAGCAGCGATGTTACTAGCGATGTTGCTAGCGATGTTGCTTAGTGTGACGTGGCCTTTAGACACAATCAATGATTATTTCCGACCACTTGACATAGGGTCATACAAAGCTGCTTATAAAGGCATCCTGAATTGATTGAATGCTCAGGTAAAAGAGACAAAACAAATTTAGACACAATATCGTCATTTGCTTTTAAATCATTACTAAAGCATTGTAATATTTTATTAAATGACATTCCCCAAGCTATATGGTACAAAACGTAAACGCAGTAATGTCCGCATACTTTGCTATATGTGTCCTGTATCTGAATGGATTGAAAACAGTATATTTCAGTGTTTCTATTTAAGAAGGTTACAAATTCGTCAGGAAATAAAACACTTGTCGGTGAACATCCGTAACTGTCAAAGAATATTGCCTTCTTATTGTCGCAAAGTACAATCAATATCCAATGTCGCCCACTTTGACCGGAGTTGTCTGTATTCACAATGTAGGCAGCGGATCTCTGAGTCACTCTATATGTCGGTAGCAAATCACACGGAAACACACCAGCAAATATGCGTTCTGTATAATGATCGGACTTCAACAGATTTGTGAGCTGAAGGTTATCCATAATTATATGTAATCAAATAATATTTCTCTTCTGTGATTGATTTCAAGTATAGACGTGTTGAGGGCATATACTATCATATTTACAGTATGTGGTGTAGGTGGCGCAAACCGCACTTCAGCACGCAAGTTACCTGTTTTAACAAGCGAGAAATGACCACCGGGCTCTTGATCTGGTGATAAATCAAATGCAAACAATGTGAATCCATCCATAAATTCTTCACGATCTATCGCTAGAGCATGATCAGATTTAAAACGGCCCGAAACATGCGCCAAAGAAATAAATTCTCAGATGGCTAAATCGGCATTGAAATTAGGTTGGAAAGGGCGGGCTGGGATTTGTTGTCCGTCAAGGTAGAGGCCTGCCTGGCTTATATTGTAGTGTTGGAAGCACAACGGGTTTTTATGGTACGAACCGCTGAAGGCTTCATTATCAACAAAGCCCAATATAACAGTTTTCGGAATTTGTCCCAAGAAGAGGTTCTAATGGTTTGTAATTCGCGTGCCGGCTGGAATACTGTATACTTTCATGCAGGCCCTATCAATAGCGTATTTGGCTGTCGCGGATAGTAGAGCCTAACTATTACCTATACGGACAGCTGGAGAAACTTGCACTCTCTTCACAAAGAGAGACGCTTGTAAGATCTGCACTTTATACTGCTCTGCATCAGCCGACATCAAACAGAAAGCGTCCTTATTTCTCGACAACTTGATCTTGAGGTCGAGTCCATTCAGTATGAGCTTCGGTTGATTAAATACATCTCCAAAAATAGGATTCAATAGATCTACAGGTTTAGAGAGCTCAGTTATACGTGCTCTTTTGACAAATCCAGCATTTGGACCATCCAAGCTCCGATCATTATGATGACCCGCATTGTCTTTATAGAACAATCCAGCTGTAAACTGAGTTGATAGTGTTTGCGAGCTGTAATTTAAAAGAGTTTCAATGTACGCTCTATAGCTGTAGAGGTTATCCGCCTGCGAGATGAGGCGATCTCCCAGAGTGATATCGACCTGATTAAATAGAGTGGCTAACGGGTAATTTATCAATGCAACACGCGATCCATCTCCGATAGCCGTATTATCTTGTTTGACGATGCGGCAATTTATATATAGTAGCGTGTTGTTCAGATCATAATAATATTCGCCACTTCCCGATATGAAAAATTCCAGGGGGGCATTGTCCGACAGAGCCGCAATAGGCTGAACGTCTACAAAAAGCGATTTCTCAATACTTGTTTGTGTTGGAGGGAGGTCAAAAATATCCAGCTCAGATTTTGCACACTCTACAGAAGCAACGTATGAAAGCCATTATAGTTGATTAGAAGATGTCGTCCACACAGCGTCTTACTCTTTTCTGACGATTTTGTCTCTTGGTAGGTTTTTTATTCATGAGCATTGGGGGCTGTGAATAGTGCACACATCTTTTTTCTTTTTTGTTGTTTTTTAGCAACATAAACTATGCCGGAGCCCTCCTGCGGCGGAGTGTTTATTCGATTCATTACGGCTGATGAGAGGGATGCATCTTTAGCAATGTTTTTGACCGCAGTTTTCACATGAGGCTTTACTATTTCCAGTCCTCTCCTGAATAATGGTACGGCTCTTCTAAAAAGACCTCTAAAAATTCCGGCAAGGCCGGCACCATACATGTACTCATCACCGCGAAAACCTAATCCATGACCCGACTGTGCAATGTAATATCTGGCATAGATGGCAGGGTCGCCATATACCCTCTGAGACACCATTTTTCTGTGTCAACACCTTCGTGGTCAAAAGTGTAATTGAATAATAACCTTGCCGTATTTGAATTTAACAGGTACACCCTGATCTGATAATATAGAGATTGTTACAGAATCAAAATGTTGCTTGCATAGAGGTACATAATCAGGCCTTGTGTAGTGGAAAGTGGTTAGTTCACCACTCTTTCCTGTTACTTGAGCGGTTCTCAGAAGTTGAACATAACTATGCCCCACAAGCTGATGTTGTATTATATCTGTGTACACATATAATGTATAAAAGCCATCTTTTATATCTGCATACGTCTTTTTCCTTTCCAGATGTGCATTATCTACAGAGGCCTCAATATAGGGTGGTAGTCCTAAAATATGCGAGAGTTTCTGCCCTGGCGCAAAATGTATAGTCGGTGAATCCGACATGGTAACAGTTCTCTTCACATCGTCGTATCGTAGTTTAAAACCATCGGGTGCCACCTTCAATGCATTAACACGTCCATTAATGGCTCTTATGAGTTCACCGATGTTTGAATAAAATCCCGGTTTCACATAAAACGCCTTCAAAATTTCACCACGCTTCCCTATAAAGAAATTTCCATCATTCTGCTCAAACATATACCATGTATGCGGGTATTGAATCTCAGTGAGCGCAACTTCAAAGGGTCCAGAAAAGTGTACAGACTTTGCCACTTTTGGTGGTATAAGTTGATATTGTGTTCTCAGGGTATATTTTAGAAGATGCATTGCTCGGTAATGTTATATAAAATGATCCCTCCTCCATGATTTAGATGTCCGTCAGCTGATCTTCTTTAATCGAACTGTTAAAACTTTGAAGGATATCCCATCCATTTCACTAGACAATACATTGACCCGCTAATACGCTTTTTTCTTAAAATCTTTTCAATTCTGTAGATGCGATTCTCATCCACAGCTATTTTTTGCAGCTCTTCTTTATAAAACGAGCCCTGTACATCTTCTCCACTCAAATCAACAATTTTATAGAGAGGGTTTTGAAATTTGACGTTGATGGATGTAATAACAAATATCTCATCGGTGTACGTTTGTTCATAACCCTTAGTGAAAATGCTTTTATAGCGTGACACTCTTACATGATCGCCAATTTTTAAAGAAGGTTTAATAGGCTTAGCAGCATTACTAGAAGCGTAAATATTTCTCCAGATTTGTAACGAGTTATGTTTGGTCACATCAACGGGTCTACAACGAATTGCTGTGTGATACGAATGATTATAGCTATACTCCAAATCAGATAAAAAAATCAATATACCTAAAGGTATTATGTTTCGTAAAATAACGCCACATTTTCGATTTCAATGTTCGATTAAATCGCTCCACCAAGGCTGCCTTTACAATATTGTTAGTATAAAAAAGATGAATATTATATATTTTACATACACGTTTCACAGCGTTATTCATAAATTCTCTGCCCCGATCCATCTGTAATTTCTTTGGTATGCGTTGATCATTTTCAAATATTAATTCGAGTGATCTGGCAACAGTTGTTCCGTTCTTGTTTGGCAAGGCCACACACCACGCAAATTTTGATAAGATATCTATCACTGTAAGAATATATCTTATTCCATCATTTTCACGGGAATGATCGATCATGCTGACAAGGTCAGCTTGCCATTGTGTATCAACATCTGACACAATAACTTTATTTGTTAAAAATCTTTTTCTCACTGGCTTGTGTAAAGTATATGTATCTTGATTATTCAGCCAATTAAGCACCTCTGTCTTTTTAATACAATGATTGCGTGCTACACGGAATAAACTTTCAGTGCCGCCAAAGGAACCAGTATTTTTAGGATCAAAATACTGTTTTTGTAATATTTTTTCACAATGGCAAGAAAACATGATTAAATAAATAAGATTAGTGTAATGTGAATCAAGAGCCGAATGTTTCTATCAGAAAATCAACAGTATAAATGATATTAAAAAAGTGATTTTAATATAAATATTTCATGACTGAATAAATAAGACTGGTGTGGTGGACTTTAAGACCTGATTCTCTCTATCAGAAATTAAGCGGCATAAATGTTATAGGCTTTAATATCATTTTATTAACTTTGATATCTCATTATTGCGCTTTGCTAGCATTTCATTAACATTTTATATCTTTTTATAGACTAGCAACATCTTTTTATTAAGTTGTGATAGTGTGAAGTAGTGTAATTGGGCGTTACAGGTTGTTCTTATGGGCGTATACAGAGGGTGTGTACTCTGCTGGAAACTGTATATATACAGTCCTTGACTAACACTAATCAAACAGCCTTGCAGGAAAAACACTAGCTGACAAAAGAAAGCAGAAAGCATCAAACCTAAAAAGTGAGTATTAACTTATTTAACTTTTAACGTTTAATATTGTAAGCATTTGTTATTATTAAGTCTAGATGTCTGTGTCTTCTATAGCGCCTATGTTTAATATAACACTATTTATATTTATAGCAGTAATAGAAGTATTAAGTAATGCCTGCAGAAAGGTTACAAGAATTTCTCAAGAAATTTCTGCAGCAAAAACGCACCTAAAACGCAGGTAAAAAACGCAGTGTGTGAACACAGCCTTAAGTGTTATCCTACATTATTTAATTGTCATGCCATAGTATGGTTTCTAGTAATTTGGTGTTTGGTGCATTTTACATTACACTAGTTATGTAATTGGTGATAATTGTGATGATGTAGAACAGCCTTTGGTTCTATTTAATCTATCCAACTGTCTAATCTATTTCATAGGTACAACATTCATAGTTATAGATATATAAATATTTATTATATAGTATATAAAGTATAGTTGTCAATGTTATAGATTTGTTTCAATTGCCATGGAAAATTCACACAGGCTTAATATTTTAGATGGAAGCACAATATTCTGCGGATCAATTCGATGATAGCCTTCCCGATGCCCAACAATTGGGTATGTATTATTCTGAATATAGCTGTAAATGTTATATCATTCTGGTTGAAAAATTGTTTTGTATACTATTTTTATATTTATCTCTTTCTCGTTTAAGATGAGTTTATGGACTGCAGTGTTTCCGATGCGTTTTTGCGTGCTATAAATGGTGATGCTGCCGCTGACGCGACTCCAGATGGGGTTTCTGATGCTAATATTAGTGCAGGAACAAGCGGAGCTAATTTACAACAAACTCTGTACGGTAAGCTGCGTATATAGCTATATATTTATATATGTGTGGTGTAGTAAACACTATTTCTTTATACGTGCAAAAGAGAGTGAAGATTTCAAGCCAAACACCGCTCCCCATTCAGATTCAGCGCACGGAAAGTTCTGCTGCTGAGTGTCCTGGAATCATATTGAAAGGAAGTAAATCCAGCGCAATCCTTGGGGTATATTAAAAAATCCAAATTTGTTTGCAAAAATAGTTAAAATACAGTGGTGTGGCTGTAAAATTGCAGGGGGGGTAGGCCTCGCAGAACTACGCGTTTTGACACATAGTCTTAGTCTTGTTAAAATGAGGAATGGGAAATCAGTTGTTTTAAAGGAGACACACACACATACTAATCAACAGCATGTGTGTGTTGCTGCAAAGAATCCCTGCCAATATGATGGCATGATAGAATAAAGAGGCACAAATGTAAAAATATACAATTCAACAACTGAAACTAGAGAAATAAATTGATTAAAAATTATCCATAAAGGAATATGGGATAATATATGTATGGGTCTGCGGTTCTGTTTTTTCGCAATAGATATATTCATTCCATAGTATAAATCAAAAATCAATACATAGATATGAATATACATGAATTCATATGGGTTTTATAGATTTTAATTATATGATTCATATGAGTGTAGATATATGATTGAGGTAGTTAATATAACAGAGTCTTAATATAAGTTGTAATATTTAATCTCTTAATATCTATTTATGATATGCCAAATAAACCCAATATGAGTAATCACTATTTGGATGGATACATATGATGCGATCAAAAAGTAACGCAGATCCATACTAAAAACACATGCACCCACAGTACATTTAAGAGAGAAGACTAAGTTTGCACAGGAAGGATAAATGAGATCGTGGTGTGTTTATACAAGCCAAATATAGCACCAATTCAAAACCAGTAGGTATTAGGCTATGTGCGCACTGGGAAATGGAATTTTCTTGAGAAAATTCCGCATGCTCTCAAAGATTACCGCACCCGCGGTAAAAAACCGCGGGAAACCGCACCCGAAAACCGCATGCGGTTTGCCGCGGTATTGCCGCGGTTTTGCCGCGTGCGGGTTGGGATGTGCTTTATTGCATTCAATGCAATAAAGCGCATTGAAGAAAAAAAAAAAGTCATTTAATTCTGAGATAGTAGATAGATAGACAGAAGAATAGATAGAGGGATAGATAGATAGACAGACAGATAGAGGGATAGATAGATGGATAGAGGACAGATCGCTGCATTTCCCACGGTCGGCAGTGAGTTCACATTACCGGCCGTGGGAAATGACCGGTAATTACCTCTGCTGTCTGCTGCATTCATTCAGCGCTGTGTCTGTGACACATCGCGGCTGGATGTCAGCAGTGCAGGACCCTGTGGATTATGCCGGAGCTGTGTGGATTACGCCGGAGCTTTGGTGCGGGAGGGGTTAATAAAATGGTGAACGAGGCTTGTTTGTTTTATTTAAAATAAAGGATTTTTCGGTGTCTGTGTTTTCTTCACTTTACTTACGGGTTGATCATGTCAGCTGTCTCATAGACGCTGCCATGATCAAGCCTGGGGTTAATGGCGGTGATCCACCACCATTAACCCCTTATTACCCTGACCGCCACTGCTACACGGCGGCAGGAAGAGCCGAGGACACGCCGGTAGTGCCGCATAATGCATGCGACAGTACCGGGGCAGCTGCGGCTGATATTCTCGGCTGCGGGAGGGGGAGTGAGGCGGGGGACATTAACCCTGCCCCTCTCCCTCCCCAGCCTGAGAATACCGGGCCGCCGCTGTGTGCTTACCTCGGCTGGACGGTAAATATGCAGCGGAGCCCACGTGTTTTGTTTTCTATATTTCCGTTTTCTTTCTATATGTGTTCTATGTGTCTGTGTCTGTGATCTATGTCTCTGATGTGTGTGTGTGTGATCTGTGTGTGTTTACTCTCTGCTCCGCTTCCTCTTCCTGTAATGACATCACTTCCCTGCAAAACCGCAGACAGGCGATGTACATTACCGGAGGTAAACCGCGAAATAACGCAGGAAAACGCAGTGAACCGCACAGAATTTGCTGCCTGCGTTATTCCCTGCGGGATTTCATGATTAACATTGGAGTCAATGGAGTGAAATCCCGCAGCGACATGCGGAAAAGAAGTGACATGCACTTGTTTTTGCTGCGGGAATCCCGCAGCAAAACATGCAGCTGTCAAATTCCGCCCAGTGCGCACAGGATTTTTTTTCTCCATAGGATTTGCTGGTGATTCACTGCAGAGATGTTATGAACATTTTCTGCAGCGAAACATGCAGCAAATCCGCGAAAAATCCGCGGCAAAATCCGGTAAGTGCGCACAGGGCCTTAGAAGAGAATTCCAACATGTACAACTTATACAGATTATAGCAACATGTGATAATAAAACTTAACCTTTAATTGGGTTATTAAAAATAACGTAAATACATGCAGTGATCCTAACACCAATTAAAACCAGAAAAAATGTTGAGGCCAAATGGTTCATGTGTTTTATGGCGTCAACATATTTCAATGTACAGGGGAACGAAAAACGTTCACCCTTTACCAACAACACAGGAAGAAAAACTTGTGCATAAATCACTATTATGGCACCACCAGTAAGCTAAATTTGTTGCTGGATATATATAGCCTACCAAACATATATGTGGTCACAATAGAGATAGTATGCCATTTGACCCAGTCAACGTTGGTGCCAAAAGGCATAGGTCAATGCAAGTAATTGCCCACTGCCAGCTGTAAAATAATGCTAATGCAACATACCATCAAGGGACAAATTAAGCAAAAACGTGCAACGTTAATGGTGCTATCCAGAGGATGCTAACTCCCAAATGGATATCTTATACTAGATACCAATTATATCTTACGGCGAGAAGCATATAATCTGAAAAAACGATGCAGAATCAAGGCCACTTAAAGTGGAACAATCTCACCCAATTCCTTCGTCCCATGGATGGATCAAGGTTCTCCCGTGTTGTTTAGTCCAAGTACCGGCACGGTGGGAGTCGTGGCTTGGTCACCAGCCCTGTTTGGGATTAGACTGACCCTTTAGTTATGCACAATGACTCCCGCCCTTACACGGGCAGTCCACAGCTGGCCCTGTTTTGTGGCTGACCCTTGGTGAACAAAAACAGGTGACTCCCGACGCGTTTCACAATATCTGTTCATCAGGGGAGGCATGAAATACCTGAGCGGTGGCTCAACACAGAGCTCTAACCTATGCGGCCTGGCATCCAAGTTGTTTATACAAGGAAAAATAGCTAAGTCGCAAAGGGGTGAAGAGAAAACCTTGTAAGAGTGCACTGGAATTTATAAGTTAGTAGTGGTTTATCAGGAATGCGACTCCAAAGTGGTCCCAGACTGAAACATGAAAGACACTATCAGGCACATGGAATGATTCCCACCAGGCTCGGTCTGGCCCGCCGGGGTACCGGGGAATACCCCCGGTAGGCCCCGGGCCCTCAGTGGGCCCCTGTGATTAACATAGTGCGGGGCAGTGTATAGCGCCGTGGTGCCGCCGGTTTTTCGGGGCCGGAGTTATGTGCGGGCAGAGTGGGCAGGGCCCCCACGCTCTGATGGGCCCCCGCTCCCACGCTCTGAGGGCCCCCAGCCTTTCCATCACAAACTGCAGCGATAGCACAAGTTATCGCTGCAGTCTGTGCGGCTGCAGAAGGACCTGCGGTGACATCACAGTCATGTGATATCACCGTACGTCCTGCACTGCGGAAGTCCCAGACCTGTCCTGGAGACCGCGCTGCTATTCGAATGTACGCGCATATTTCAGACACGCGTACATGTGAACAGTGCGGCCGGTGACAGGACTGAGGCAGAGGAGCTGCTCAGCCCCGCACTGACACAGCGGCCGCTATCACACTGCCGCCGGAACAGCAGAGGAGAGGACGCGCAGGGCCGCAGGTAAGCGCTCAGGAGCCAAGAAAAAAAAATGTATATCTTCTCACCTGTTCTTCTCGTTCCCGCACTGCCTGCAGCTGCTTCCCAGACCGCAGGACACAGCTCCGGCTGTGTGCACCCGGGCAAGTCCGATGCCTGTAGGAGCTGCCGGTAATCAGCTGATGAAGTCTCCTGACGCATCAGCTGATCGTAAAGGCCGCTTTACACACTGCGATATCGGTCCTGATATCGCTAGTGTGGGTACCCGCCCCCATCTGTTGTGCGACACGGGCAAATCGCTGCCCATGGCGCACAACATCGCCCAGAGCCGTCACACATACCTGCCTAGCGACGTCGCTGTGACTGGCGAACCGCCTCCTTTCTAAGGGGGCGGTTCGTTTAGCGTCACAGCAACGTCACAGTAGCGTCACCGAACCGCCGCCCAATAGCAGCGGAGGGGCGGAGATGAGTGGGACGTAACATCCCGCCCACCTCCTTCCTTCCGCATTGTGGCCGGGAGGTAGGTAAGGAGAGCTTCCTCGTTCCTGCGGTGTCACACGGAGCGATGTGTGCTGCCGCAGGAATAAGGAACAACTTCGTTCATGCTGCAGTAACGATAATCGAGAATGGACCCCCATGTCACCGATGAGCGATTTTGCACGTTTTTGCAACAATGCAAAATCGCTCATAGGTGTCACACGCAACGGCATCGCTAATGCGGCCGGATGTGCGTCACAAATTCCGTGACCCCAACGACATAGCATTAGCGATGTCGTAGCGTGTAAAGCCCCCTTAAGTCTCGCGGTGACGCCGGCCGGCTTAAACGATCAGCTGATGCCGTCCGGAGACTTCAGATGATTACCGGCAGCTCCTGCAGCGATCGGACGTGTGTAGGTTTTTTTCTTTTTTTTTTTTGCACTGATGCGTCAACTGATTGTATAATCGGCTTTTATACAATCAGCTGCTGTGTGATGTGCTTCAGCCCCTTGAACCTGACACAGCATCTGATCGCTTTGTCTTCCAGCAAACCGATCAGATGATATTGGATCTGGATTGGACGGCGCGGGACCCTTGACCCAGGATTACTGCGGAGGGGGGTTCTTTATTTCAATAAAGATGGAGTCACTAAATGTGTTGTGTTTTATTTCTAATAAAAATACTTTTCTGTGTGGTTTTTTTTTTTTATCTTTACTAGAATTTCATGGTGGCCATGTCTAATATTGGCGTGACACCATGAATTTCGGGCTTAGGGCCAGCTGATAATATACAGCTAGCCCTAACCCCATCATTGCGAGCCACCCGTCACCAGGGCAGCTGGAAGAGTTGGATACAGCGCCAGAAGATGGCGCTTCTATGAAAGCGCCATTTTCTGGGACGGCTGCAGACTGCAATTCGCAGCGGGGGTGCCCAGAAAGCTTGGGCACTCTGCACTGCGGATTCCAATCCCCAACTGCTTAGTTGTACCCGGCTGGACTCAAAAATTGGGCGAAGCCCACGTCATTTTTTTTTTTTAATTATTTCATGAAATTCATGAAATGAAAAAAAAAAAAGGGGGCTTCCCTAAATTTTTGGTTCCCAGCCGGGTACAAATAGGTAGCTGGAGGTTGGGGGCAGCCCGTAGCTGCCTGCTGTACCTGGCTAGCATACAAAAATATGGCGAAGCCCACGTCATTTTTTTGGGGGGCAAAAAACTCCTGCATACAGTCCTGGATGCAGCATGCTGAGACTTGTAGTTCTGCAGCTGCTGTCTGCTCTCCTGCATACACTAGTGAATGGAGTATGCTGAGCCTTGTAGTTCTGCTCCCCCTGCCTCTCCCTCCAGCATACAGTCCTGGATGGAGCATGCTGAGCCTTGTAGTTCTGCAGCTGTCTGTTCTCCTGCATACACTAGTGGAGAATGAAGAACATATTGAAGAAGGAAATGACATCAGACCTTTTTTCTTTTTTTTTTTTTCTTCAACAATCTTTAATGGCATTGTTCACTGATAAAAAAAACGCAATGAGCAAAAACACATGCGTTCTTTGCAGCTTTTTTTGCGTTTTTTGCAGCAAAAAAACGCACAAAAACGCAGCGTCAAAAAAACGCAGTGTGTGAACTTAGCCTAACGTGTGTGTGTGTGTGTGAACAACGGCATAATAGGGGTCAGGAAGGGGACAGGAATGAGGATTTTACTAAAGGATGGGGGGGACCATTCATACATTACACAAGGATGGGGGGCCCA
Organism: Anomaloglossus baeobatrachus; assembly: GCF_048569485.1. Taxonomy (NCBI): domain Eukaryota; kingdom Metazoa; phylum Chordata; class Amphibia; order Anura; family Aromobatidae; genus Anomaloglossus; species Anomaloglossus baeobatrachus. Next base: position 91,710 of record NW_027444943.1, read on the forward strand.
TTCATACACTGCACAAGGATGGGGGTGACCATTTCTACACTGCACATGGATGGGGGGACCATTGCTACACGGCACAGGGATGGGGGGGCCCGTTACCTATATACAGATCTCCTGTTTATAAAGTCATGTGTGATCACTGTATTACCTGTACACTGACACTATATACAGAGCTCCTGTGTATAATGGTACTGATGGTAATATTAATGTTATTAGTATTGTGGTTTTTATTCATGATCATTTAATGTAATATTCGTCATTGTGTAGTAGTAATATGTGGTCTTTTCAACGTTTGGTGGTATTTGTCTCTTGTATGAAGTATTATTTGGTAGTCTGGTCATAGTGTCGTGGTATTTCTCCCTTGTATGTGGTAATATTTGGTTACTATGTGGTCTAATTATGGTGTGGCGGTATTACTCTCTTGTGGTTGTGTTTGATCACTATGCAGGGCCGGCTCCAGGTTTTTGTGGGCCCCGGGCGGAAGAGTCCCAGTGGGCCCCATCCACACGCAGACACACATACGTACACATACATATGCATATTTAACGACAAACTCACAAAAATACATATAGAACTGACACATCTATACAGTCATATACACTGACATACATAGATACACATCATACATGCATACAGACAAACACACAGCTCTGCTGGATACATACATACAGACACAGCGCTGCTACATACATACACACATAGCTCTGCCACATACATACACACATAGCTCTGCTATATACATACACACCTAGCTCTGCTATGTACATACACACATAGCTCTGCTATATACATACACACCTAGCTCTGCTACATACATACACACCTAGCTCTGCTATATACATACACACATAGCTCTGCTATATACATACACACCTAGCTCTGCTATATACATACACACCTAGCTCTGCTACATACATACACACCTAGCTCTGCTATATACATACACACATAGCTCTGCTATATACATACACACCTAGCTCTGCTATATACATACACACCTAGCTCTGCTATATACATACACACCTAGCTCTGCTATGTACATACACACATAGCTCTGCTACATACATACACACCTAGCTCTGCTATATACATACACACCTAGCTCTGCTATATACATACACACCTAGCTCTGCTACATACATACACACCTAGCTCTGCTATATACATACACACATAGCTCTACTATATACATACACACATAGCTCTGCTATGTACATACACACATAGCTCTGCTATATACATACACACATAGCTCTGCTATATACATACACACCTAGCTCTGCTACATACATACACACCTAGCTCTGCTATATACATACACACCTAGCTCTGCTATATACATACACACCTAGCTCTGCTATATACATACACACCTAGCTCTGCTATATACATACACACCTAGCTCTGCTACATACATACACACCTAGCTCTGCTATATACATACACACATAGCTCTGCTATATACATACACACATAGCTCTGCTATATACATACACACATAGCTCTGCTATGTACATACACACCTAGCTCTGCTATATACATACACACATAGCTCTGCTATATACATACACACATAGCTCTGCTATATACATACACACATAGCTCTGCTATATACATACACACATAGCTCTGCTATATACATACACACATAGCTCTGCTATATACATACACACCTAGCTCTGCTACATACATACACACATAGCTCTGCTATATACATACACACCTAGCTCTGCTATGTACATACACACCTAGCTCTGCTATATACATACACACATAGCTCTGCTATATACATACACACATAGCTCTGCTATATACATACACACCTAGCTCTGCTACATACATACACACATAGCTCTGCTATATACATACACACCTAGCTCTGCTATATACATACACACCTAGCTCTGCTATATACATACACACCTAGCTCTGCTATATACATACACACCTAGCTCTGCTATATACATACACACCTAGCTCTGCTATATACATACACACCTAGCTCTGCTATATACATACACACCTAGCTCTGCTATATACATACACACCTAGCTCTGCTATATACATACACACCTAGCTCTGCTATATACATACACACCTAGCTCTGCTACATACATACACACATAGCTCTGCTATATACATACACACATAGCTCTGCTATATACATACACACATAGCTCTGCTACATACATACACACCTAGCTCTGCTATATACATACACACCTAGCTCTGCTATATACATACACACCTAGCTCTGCTATATACATACACACCTAGCTCTGCTATATACATACACACCTAGCTCTGCTATATACATACACACCTAGCTCTGCTACATACACACATAGCTCTGCTATGTACATACACACATAGCTCTGCTATGTACATATACACATAGCTCTGCTATGTACATACACACATAGCTCTGCTATGTACATACACACATAGCTCTGCTATATACATACACACATAGCTCTGCTATATACATACACACCTAGCTCTGCTATATACATACACACCTAGCTCTGCTATATACATACACACCTAGCTCTGCTATATACATACACACCTAGCTCTGCTATATACATACACACATAGCTCTGCTATATACATACACACCTAGCTCTGCTATATACATACACACATAGCTCTGCTATATACATACACACCTAGCTCTGCTATATACATACACACCTAGCTCTGCTATATACATACACACATAGCTCTGCTATATACATACACACATAGCTCTGCTATATACATACACACCTAGCTCTGCTATATACATACACACATAGCTCTGGTATATACATACACACATAGCTCTGCTATATACATACACACCTAGCTCTGCTATATACATACACACCTAGCTCTGCTATATACATACACACCTAGCTCTGCTATATACATACACACATAGCTCTGCTATATACATACACACCTAGCTCTGCTATATACATACACACATAGCTCTGCTATATACATACACACCTAGCTCTGCTACATACAGACACACATAGCTCTGCTATATACATACACACCTAGCTCTGCTACATACAGACACACATAGCTCTGCTATATACATACACACCTAGCTCTGCTATATACATACACACCTAGCTCTGCTATGTACATACACACATAGCTCTGCTATGTACATACACATATAGCTCTGCTATATACATACACACATAGCTCTGCTATATACATACACACCTAGCTCTGCTATATACATACACACCTAGCTCTGCTATATACATACACACCTAGCTCTGCTATATACATACACACCTAGCTCTGCTATATACATACACACCTAGCTCTGCTACATACAGACAGAGACAGACACGCGCGGCTCCGGGGGGGGCATAAATCGGGGTTGGGGAGGGCACATACCGCTCAGGTCACGGTGGAGAGGGGGCCCACACAGCGCCGGAGGGACACGCTGTGCTGGGGGTCGCTGGCTGGCACTGCAGCTCTCATCTGTGGGACTGAGCAGGATGCCGGTCTGTAGCTCCGCCCACAGATGAAGTTCAAACCAGGAAGTCTGCGCGCCTTAAAGAGACGGCGCCGCAGATTCCTGCCGAGGACTGAGGTCCCCGGAACTCGGCCCGGGGACCGCAGAACTAAGGAGAGTGGGCCCCGGCCAAGGTGCACCAGAGCTGACGAGGCCGAGTGGGCCCCCCCGGCTCTCCAGGGCCCCGGCATTTGCCCGGGTATGCCGGGTGCTGACGCCGGCCCTGTCACTATGTATTGGTAATATGTTATCTGGTCATGGTGTGGCGGTATTACTCTCTTGTATGTGATTGTATTCAGTCACTATGTGGTGGTAATATGTTGTCTGGTCACGGTGTGGCGGTATTTCCCCCTTCTATGTGGTGGTCTTGGTATAGTGGATTGCGTTCTGTCTGGAGGTCACTTTTTCTCTCTATCAATATGGGGAAGAGTCTTTATTTCCAATAGTTTAAATATTTGAATGTTTAACCCCTCGCTGTCCTATGATTATTACACTGCAACAAATATGTACTTACAGAGGTTCTCCAGCGAAAACAAGTAATCTCCTTTACTAAGGCCACGTGCTCACAGTATTTGGTGAGTTCTTTACCTCAGTATTTAAAGCCAAAACGAGGAATTGTAAAATCAGTAAAATGAGAGGAAAAGTATAATAGAAAGACGGGCACCGCTTCTGCATTTTTCACCCACTCCTGATTTTGTACTCACAGCAGAAAGGAGGGCAACCAGTCTAGTCAGCCGAGGCCAACACATCTAATGCACAAACAGGATGCAGACAAACCTCTCAACATGATGGACACTTCACAGGTGCAAGGTAAATTGCACACTAGTGGCGTGCATAGGGCGCTGTTCACACTTGTATGCGCATGGTGTCCAGCCAGCAACCTATTACCACGCCCTTACTATTAGATTAGGCGGGTTACTCGGACACTACTCACTGCAGCACACAAGGGACAGAGATTCCACTATGCACGGCCGTATTAAGAGGCCCGGCTGCACCCCGTATAAAAAAGTGCAAAAAATACATATAAAATGTATATGAGGTATTAGTTAGTAAATTGGCCCTATGCACGCCACTAGTGTGCAATTTACCTTGCAGCATTGGTATAAAGGGAATAGTCTTTGTTCCCCCTATAGGGCTAACAAAATCAACACATGAAGTAAGATGGATTAGAAAATAGGGGTGGGGGGGAAGAGGGAAGAGAGAGAGGGGGGGGATACAGGAGACAGCCGTCAATAATGGAGAATGAGATCCTGGCGATTATTCAATCCAAAAGGATATCTACATTCCAAAGTAAGGATCCAATATGTTTCCCTGTTCAGCAGCTTTCTCCTATAATCTCCCCCTCGAGTTGGTCTATGAACCCTCTCAATCCCCATAAATTGAAAGCTTTGGAGGTCTCCTCCATGTACATTTTGAAAATGTCTCGAGACTGCTGATATAGGTGTAGCCAGGGGATTAACTGAGTCAGATAGGTGGCGCCGTATTCTATTTTTCAATGGGCCCGTAGTGCATCCCGTATACTGAATAATACATTTATTACAGGTGATAAGGTAAACTACATGGTCTGTGTTGCAATTTATAAAATCATTAACTTTATATTCTCTCAAATTTTCTAAAGATTTGAAGGTGTGGCTTTTCAATGCATGGAGACATGCCTTACATTTTGTGGCTCCACATTTAAAGTAACCTTTTAAATCCAACCAGGTGGTGTTCAAATGTGTTTTTTTTATCATGATTAATGAATAGGCTGGGAGATAGTAAGTTGTTTAGTGTGGGAGCTTTCCTAGCAATAAATTTAATACCTTTTTTCATTATATTTTTTAGTTTGGCATCCTCATCAAGAATTGGTAAAAATGTTTCACTATGCTAGTAATTTGTGAGAACTGGTTACTAAAGTTTGTTATAAATTTAACCCCACTACTAGTATGCATGTCAGTTGGTGATCTGCGTTTTTTTACTAGAAGATCTTGTCTGTCCATTTTGTCCACAATGTGTTTTGCTCTGTTCAGTGTCCAATTTTTATATCCTCTGTTTCTTAAGGCTACTTTACACGCTGCGATATCGGTCTCGATATCGCTAGCGTGGTTACCCGCCCCCATCTGTTGTGCGACATGGGCAAATCGCTGCCCGTGCCGCACAACATCGCGCAGACGCGTCACACATACTTACCTGCCCGGCGACGTCGCTGTGACCGGCGAACCGCCTCCTTTCTAAGGGGGCGGTCCGTGCGGCATCACAGCGATGTCACTGAGCGGCCACCCAATAGCAGCGGAGGGGCGTAGATGAGCGGCCGGAACATCCCGCCCACCTCCTTCCTTCCTCATAGCGGCCGGGAGGCAGGTAAGGAGAGGTTCCTCGTTCCTGCGGCGTCACACATAGCGATGTGTGCTGCCGCAGGAGCGACGAACTACATCGTTACTGCTGCAGTAACGATAATCGAGAATGGACCCACATGTCACCGATGAGCGATATTGCAACGATGCAAAATCGCTCATCGGTGTCACACGCAGCAACATCGCTAATGCGGCCGGATATACGTCACAAATTCCGTGACCCCAACGACTCCGCATTAGCGATGTCGCAACGTGTAAAGCCCCCTTTAGTCTGGTACAGACTCCTCAATAAGATAGTCTGTGTGGGCAGTGCAATTCCTCTTGGTACGGATCAATTCCCCTATAGGGATATTCCTTATTGTATGTGATGTGATGTGTGGCAGGAGTCAACAGTTAGGATGGAGTTACAGGCTGTGAGTTTTCTATATGGTGTAATAATTAATTGATTATGTTTTCCCACTGTTAGTGTAATATCCAAAAAATTACTTTGTATGGGGTGTGAGTCTGTTGTAAATTTTAAGTTGAAATCATTGGAGTTGATATAGTTGGTAAAATCAAGAATCCCGTCCGGTGCACCAACCCATATCAGCAGCAAGTCATCCAGATATCTGCCATACCAATGGATGCTGCTGCTGAAAGGGTTGGCGTCACCAAACAAGAACTCCTCCTCCCACCTCGCCATCACAATATTTGCTAGCGAGGGGGAGAAGCGAGCTCCCATGCTGACTCCCCTTCGCTGTAAGAAAAATTTGCCATCAAATAAAAAATAATTATGTACCAAGAGGAATTGCACCGCAGTCACCAGAAAATCTTTCAACACTGTTGAGTATCCACTAAATCTGTCTAGGTGCTGTTGCAGACACTTGATGGCAACATTACGTGGTATTGATGGATACAACGAAATCACATCACATGATACCCACAAATAGTGTTCTTTCCATTCAAAATTGTCTAACGCTTTTACTATTTCTTTGGTGTCTTTAATGAACCCTGGGATAGCAAAAGTCAGGGGTTGTAGGAATTGATCTACCCATCCTCCCAATTTTTCCCCCAAAGACCCAATGCCAGAGACAATGGGCCTGAGGGGGGGGGATGTTTTTATGTATTTTGCGTAGTGAATGGTAAATGGGTATCACAAGGCATGGGACATACAGGTATTCTTTATTTTTTTCGTCAATAGCACCAGTACTGATTCCCTCTTCCAGCAGCCTCAATAAGAGGCTGTTGAAGTGGTCAGTAGGATTGGTTTTTAACTCAATATATGTATCCAAGTCCTGGAGATCTTGTAAATTTAGTTTTTTATACAAGCCAGAATCGAGCAGGACAATCGCTCCCCCCTTATCCGCTTGTCTTATAGTTAGATCCAAATTATTTTTTAATTTAGACAGCGCCACTCTCTTACCTGGTGTGAGCTTGTCTTTACAGGGGGCAAACGTCCTGCTCAACTCTGTCAACTCCTGTACCACCAGTTCCTGAAAGGTATCCAATATGTGGGGACGTGACTGTATAGGATAGTAATTTGGGTTAGACAAATTAATATGTGACTTATCATGAACATTAATATCTTTATCAAAATCAGTCTGCAACAATCTAAGGTCCATTAATGTTTTCTGTTCTTGAAAGAGAGGAAAGGCAGGTTCTGGAGGCATTGTGTCCATGGTAAATGTTTCTGATGTAGAGGTATCCGTTTGTTGAGAAAAATGACATTTTAATGTCATGTTTCTCGCAAATTTATTGAGATCCAATATTGTGTGGAACATCTCGAAATTCGTGTTTGGGGAAAACCCCAGTCCTTTACTGAGTAGGGAGATCTGATCTGATGAAAGAACATAGCTGGACAAGTTCCAAACAGGTACAGGTCGTTTTTTGGCACATTTTTATATTGCGAGTAATGAGCATTCTTGTTCTTGTAATTGGTTTTATGATGAGATTTAGATCTCGTTATCATAACAGGAATATCAGTAGATGATATAGAGGTATCCAGATTGCTATCAGAGGTTGAAGCGAAAGAAGTAGTCAGGTCATTATCAGACTTATCAAAGCTTAGGGTACCGTCACACTTTAGCGACGCAGCAGCGATCCCACCAGCGATCTGACCTGGTCATGATCGCTGCTGCGTCGCTACATGGTCGCTGGTGAGCTGTCAAACAGGCAGATCTCACCAGCGACCAGTGACCAGCCCCCAGCGACGTGCAAGCGACGCTGCGCTTGCAGGGAGCCGGCGTCTGGAAGCTGCGGACACTGGTAACCACGGTAAACATCGGGTATGGTTACCCGATATTTACCTTGGTTACCAGCGCACACCGCTTAGCGCTGGCTCCCTGCACTCGTAGCCACAATACACATCGGGTTAATAAGCAAACCTTTGCCAATTTATCCGATGTGTAATCCGGCTATGCATGCAGGGAGCCGGCACTGGCAGCGTGAGAGCTGCAGACGCTGGTAACGAAGGTAAATATCGGGTAACCACCTTGGTTACCCGATTTTTACCTTAGTTACAGCTTACTGCAGGCTGCCAGACACCGACTCCCTGCACATTCAGATCTTTGCTCTCTTGCTGTCACACACAGCGATGTGTGCTTATCAGCGGGAGAGCAAAGACCAAAAAATGACCCAGCTCTGTGTGTAACGAGCAGCGATCTCACAGCAGGGGCCAGATCGCTGCTCAGTGTCACACAGAGCGAGATCGCTAATGAGGCCACTGCTGCGCCACAAAACCGTGACTCAGCAGCGATCTCATTAGCGATCTCGCTGTGTGTGAAGTACCCCTAAAAGAACATCACCCTCACCATCCCCCACACCAGTGGTGACTCCAGGCTCAACCTCCCTGAAGGGCATTCAGAAATTCTTCAAAGAGGAACATTGTCTCGAAACATTGGCCACTGCTGCATGCTTCCTATCCCTCTGTAACTGAATTTTCAGTGCCTCCACTGTTCTGTCACAAGAGACCCAAAAACTTGAGGAACAACTTAGTCAGGGCAGACATCGGGCCCGTCTCTAGCGGTTTATGCCAGACCTTTCTAGGTATTCCCAAGAAGGGTAATCTCCCATGCTTGCACTGCAACAATCTTTTTCGTGGGGATTCCTTCACTCACCCACACACTGGGAAGGTTTACCAGATCCATGACTATCTCACCTGCGATTCATCATTTGTTGTCTATCTGATAAAATGCCCATGTGGTCTTGGATATGTTGGGGAGACAACCCAACATATCCGAGACAGGATAAACAAGCACAAGTCTACCATCAGGTGTAAACAGGTGTTGCTCCCTATTCCACACCACTTTGACACTCATGGACATACGGTAGCCCAACTGCGCTACCATATTATAGAACATGTACCACCACTGAGGCGAGGGGGGCAATAGAATCAAAATGCAAAAACAAAGAGAAGCTTTTTGGATACACACACTGAGGACACTAGAACCACACGGCCTTAATCGTGAATATGATGTGCTTCTATAGGTATATCATGATCTCTCTATATTTACTATGCTAACATTTAATACTTTATATGGATCGTGTTACATGCAACTTTGAAATAACACAATTGATGTACTGATCTCATCTGTAATCACTGTATTATGTTATGGAATGTAGATGGATGCATTAACTCTCCAATTTTTTTCATCATCTAACTTCCCTTTTGTCACCTGATCCACCTCGACTCACCTGACTCACTATGAGCACGCCACCCCAGCCTGCACTATATTTCCACCATAGATCTGTACCGGATAACTATTGAGTCACCACCTGTTTTTCCCTCCCAGCGCCTTATTTTACATGATATGTGGCAGCACTATGCGGCCTCTCCCTTGCTTATTGTACTGCGCGTGCGCAGTCTCCCCGTCATCACACATCACCTACATCACTTCACCTTCCACACGCGTGCGCGGGACTCTCTGCCTTCCGCACTTGCGCGGTGACGTCATGCCACCCATGTGACGTCCGTTCCATCGCGCATGCGTGGGGCATTCCACCCTACGCGCACGCGCTGACATAACACACTGTCCTGTTACTCACGCGCGTGTGCGTGGCTCTCTGCCTTTCGCGCGTGCGCGGTGGCATGGTGCCGCTTAAGTGGCGTTCCTGCCATCGCGCACGCGTGGGGCACTTTGCCCTATGCGCATGCACTGTTACGGTACACTGTCCCACCGCCCACACGCATGCGCGGGGCTGTCTGCCTGCCGTGTGTGCGCGGTTACAACGGGCTTCCCCGAAGGGTGCCCCGTTGCACCGCGCACGCGCGGGGCGTTTCTGCCCAACGCGCATGCGTCAGCGCACGTCACATGCTGACATGGCAGTGTCCATCCACATAAATAGCCACACACTGCTCCACTCGGTAGGCTCCACACGTTCCCTGGTACCTCCCTGAACCACGACAGGTATGTACACCTTCTCCTCCCTCACTGCGATCTTGCCCCAAGCCTGACATTTACCCTGTACCTTTTTCCATAGAGCCATTGGCCTATACCTTATTAAAGACCCACATGTACTTCATTGTAACTGGGAGGTATGTGTTCATGCACGTTATTTGGATATGCTCTATTAAGCATTGTATGTTTAATGCATCCACATTTCCTATATTTCTATGTATGTATTACTCTGATGTTTTCAGCCCCATAAGCCATGCTGTTAGCCAGTATATATGAAACCATGCATGATGATAATCACTATGGTCCTTGGTTTGTTCCTTGGTCATGTGGACATACTAATGAAACATTTACCTTCCTTGCTCTGTAGCCTCTTAACCAGCTATCCATTTATTGGATCTACACATCTCTTCTTGTCCCTCAAGTAGTCTGAGCCTCACTCTTGACGGTTTACTTACTGTTTTGATACAGGTATGCAACCCCTACAACAAGAGTTTCCCCTAACAGGATGTGGACTCCTTATATTACTTATGTAATTTCCTTTTGTTTTACCACCCATATCGATATAGGTACCATGTACCTCCCATATCATACCTCATATTTTCGAATATTTACTCATAGCACAAGGTATTATATTTTAAAAAAATGTTTTTCAAAGTTTAACCACCCTCTTTTTTGGTCACTATGACACCTAATTGTGCTAATATTTTCCCCTCTCGTAGGTGTCCACACACCTGGTCTTTCCATACATCACTTACTATTGTCTGATTGACACCTATGCATACAACAAAGGCAACTGCAGGTATACCCCTATGAGTACCCTCCATCTCACTAAGCTAGGATGGATATTTTTCCTCAGACAGACTTATCTACTCTACCGATAGTATGTTGCTACATGTACATTAATTTGGACGTCTTCTCCTTCAGAAACCCCATGATCTCTGAGAAATATTACCGTATTTTTCGGACCATAAGACGCACTTTTCCCCCCCCACATCTTGGGGGAAAGTGGGGGTGCGTCTTATGGTCTGACTGTGGCTGCGGGGAATGAGGGTGCTGCGGTGGAGCGGGTCATCGGGGGCACGAGCAGGCTATAGCAGCCTGCCGTGACCACGTGGGCCCGCTCATTTAATATGCACGCCCATCCTCCCGCCCATCTCTCAGTGCTGAAGCCGGCGCTGACAGGTGGGCGGGGTGATGGGCAGGGATAAACAGTCGACCCGCATGATCACCCCTGGCAACTGCAGCCTGGAGTGATCATGTGCGGCTGTATTCCCTGCTCCCCGCGCATCATCATCAGTGCGGGGGGCAGTGAATCAGTACACATTACTCACCGTTCCCCTGCAGCATCGCGATCTCCTGTCTTTGCTGGTCAGCTGACTTACTGGAGACTAGAGGCGCGCACAGCGATGACGTCATCGCTGTGCGCACATGTCCACACGCAGCTGCCGGCACAGACCACCGGAGGACATCGCAATGCTGCATGGGAACGGGAACGGCTCCACTCAGCGGCACTGCCACTGACATAGACGGTAAGAGGAGCGGTGCTGTAGGGAGTGAGGTGAGGTAAGGTGAGTATGAATGTTTATTTTTTTTTTTTTATGTGCCACAGGATGCGGCCATACACCAGGATGATGGCATATAGCAGGATAGGGGTATATTATGAGCACTATGGGGAGTATATGAGCAGGATGAGGGTATATAGCAGCATGGGGAGTATATGAGCAGCATGAGGGTATATAGCAGGATTAGGGTATATTATGAGCAGCATGGGGAGTATAGGAGCAGGATGAGGGTATATAGCAGGATTAGGGTATATTATGAGCAGCATGGAGAGTATATGAGCAGGATGAGGGTATATAGCAGGATGGGGGTATATGAGCAGCATGGGGAGTATATGAGCAGGCTGGGGAGTATATGAGCAGGACATTACCCCATAACAGTGTCAGCAGCAGATCCTCGCCCCATAAGTGTGTCATGACCACATTTTTTTGCTTAAAATTTTATTTTCCTATTTTCCGCCTCTAAAACCAGGGTGCGTCTTATGGTCCGGTGCATCTTATAGTCCGAAAAATACGGTACCTTTCAGTGCTCCTTGTGAAATATTCCTTATATCTATAGGTATGTGTGTGTTTACCTCGCTCGTACACTTATCTATATCATGTATGCTTTCTGACAATCACATTTAGGAGATATTTCCTCTATGGAATATGGTGAATATTGCTATAAAGAGGCTCATCCTACAGTGTTATTTACATCACTATGATGTTACTCTTTTGCATCTGCCTTTTTCATGTGCCTTATCATTGCAGATTTTCTGATGTAACTGTCTGTTATTTTGTTTAATAACTTTTTTTTTTTCTGTATTTCATAAAATTAGACAAAAGTCCTTGATAAAGACCCACAGGGTTGAAACGTTGGACAATGTCTTCCATGAATATACCAAAATAAAACATATATTTTTTGAGCACCAATTTGCACTTTTCATCATTCATATCAGTGTGTATTTTTGTATATTGACTTCCTTTTTCTCCAGAGCACCTGATTCATGGTAGTTGAGCCAGGTTTAACCCTTCTATATGGTCTGAAAATAGTCCAGATCTCAATCCAATTGAAAATCTTTGGTGGAAGTTAAAGAAAATGGTCCATGACAAGGCTCCAACCTGCAAAGCTGATCTGGCAACAGCAATCAGAGAAAGTTGGAGCCAGACTTGATAAAGAGTACTGTTTGTCACTCATTAAGTCCATGCCTCAGAGACTGCAAGCTGTTATAAAAGCCAGAGGTGGTGATACTAGTGATTAGTAGTGTTGAGCGAGTATGCTTGTCACTACTCGGTACTCGCACGAGTATCACTGTACTCGGGCTACTCGGCGGGAACCGAGTAATTTCGCGATACTCGTGCTGTACTCGTGGTCTTCATTCCTGCATGTTGGCGCTCTTTTGAGAGCCAGCCCTCCTGCAGGGATTGGCTGGCAGACCACTGCAATGCCACAGCCCTGTTAGTTGTGGAATTGCAGTGATTGGCCGGCCCTCACAGCATGACCGTGCCTTTAGCCCGACACTTCCCCGCTCGGCTAAGCCCTCTCCCGCACTCCACTCCGCATGTATATATATATATATACACGCATACACACACACGCACGTTTTTTTTTTTACTTTACATTTTTATGGTTTCTTCATGCTGCCGGGGGTCATTTCAGAATAATACTCGGGTCTCCCATAGGATAACATTGGGCTCGGTGCTCGGGCCGAGTACACGAATATCTTGGGATGCTCGGCCCGAGCCTCGCGCACCCGAGCTTTTTGGTACTCGCTCATCACTAGTAAAGTAAAAAAAAAAACGTTCGTGTGTGTGTATGCGTGTATATATATATATACATGCGGAGTGGAGTGCGGGAGGGGGCTTAGCCGAGCGGGGGAAGTGTCGGGCTAAAGGCACGGTCATGCTGTGAGGGCCGGCCAATCACTGCAATTCCACAACTAACAGGGCTGTGGAATTGCAGTGGTCTGCCAGCCAATCCCTGCATGAGGGCTGGCTCTCAAAAGAGCGCCAACATGCAGGAATGAAGACCACGAGTACAGCACGAGTATCGCGAGATTACTCGGTACCCGCCGAGTAGCCCGAGTACAGTGATACTCGTGCGAGTACAGAGTAGTGACAAGCATACTCGCTCAACACTACTAGTGATGTATTGGAGTGTATTTTGGTTTGTTTGTTTTTCATGATTCCATCATTTTTACCTCAGAATTGATTGATTCCATAATTTTTACCCCTGCTCGGTCTAAAAAAGTAACTGTTACTGGCTAGCACATTTTTTTTCCTTAATTTCTTTAAGTGTTTCTTAAAGCCAGAAAGATGACATTTGAAATGATTTTAGTTTTGTGCAATGTCTGTGATCTGCTTTTTTTCTAAAATTAAACAACTGAATGAACATCCTCCGAGCCAGGTGAGTCCATACTTTTTGCTATGGGTTATATACCAGGATGGGGATCATATATACCAGGATGGGATAAAGATGGGCAACATATATACCAGGATGGACATATACACAAGAATGGGAGACACATATACCTGGAAGGGGCCAAGGATGTGGACATTAGTACAGAAATGGGGGATTTTATCCCCGTAACAGTGTCAGCAGCAGATCCCCCCCCCCCATAAGTGCATTATGACCACATTTTTTGTGTGAATCCTTTTCCCTATATTCCTCCCTCAATTAAGGAATTGCAGCCGACTTTTGGAAAAAAACCTCTTTATTATAATAAATCCTGATGGCTTCTCCCGTGTGACTCATCTGACAACAGGACCTAATTGATGATAAAAACATTTGGCAAATTCTGAAAACAAAAATGGCTGCTCTGCTCTGTTGGTTTTCTGATGGTCGGCAAGACTTGATTTACCAGTTAAATATTTAAATTATTCACATGGAAAAAGGTTCCTTCCCAGTGCAGCCTCTTCACATGTTTAACAAGATCTGATTTCTGAGAATTACATTTTCCACATTCAGAACATAAAAATGGTTTATTTTGTGTGATTTTTTTGATGGTAAACAAGACCTGATTTCCAAGTAAAACATTTACCACATTCTGGACATGAAAATGGCTTCTCCCCTGTGTGATTTTTCTGATGTCTAACAAGGTATGATTTATGAATAAAACATTTCCCACACTCTGAACATGAAAATTGCTTCTCCCCTGTGTGACCTCTTTGATGCACAACAAGATCCGATTTCTGAATAAAACATTTCCCACACTCTGAACATGAAAATGGCTTCTCCCCTGTGTGAGATCTTTGATGCACAACAAGATCCGATTTATGAATAAAACATTTCCCACATTCTGAACATGAAAATGGCTTCTCCCCTGTGTGACCTCTTTGATGCACAACAAGTTCTGATTTCCGAATAAAACACTTCCCACACTCTGAACATGAAAATGGCTTCTCCCCTGTGTGAGATCTTTGATGCACAACAAGATCCGATTTCTGAATAAAACATTTCCCACATTCTGAACATGAAAATGGCTTCTCCCCTGTGTGATCTCTTTGATGCACAACAAGTTCTGATTTCCGAATAAAACACTTCCCACACTCTGAACATGAAAATGGCTTCTCCCCTGTGTGAGATCTTTGATGCACAACAAGATCCGATTTCTGAATAAAACATTTCCCACATTCTGAACATGAAAATGGCTTCTCCCCTGTGTGATCTCTTTGATGCACAACAAGTTCTGATTTCCGAATAAAACACTTCCCACACTCTGAACATGAAAATGGCTTCTCCCCTGTGTGAGATCTTTGATGCACAACAAGATTCGATTTCGAAATAAAACATTTCCCACATTCTGAACATGAAAATGGCTTCTCCCCTGTGTGAGATCTTTGATGCCTACCAAGATCTGATATATGAATAAAACATTTCCCACATTCTGAACATGAAAATGGCTTCTCCCCTGTGTGAGATCTTTGATGCATAACAAGTTTTGATTTCCGAATAAAACACTTCCCACACTCTGAACATGAAAATGGCTTCTCCCCTGTGTGAGATCTTTGATGCACAACAAGATCCGATTTCTGAATAAAACATTTCCCACATTCTGAACATGAAAATGGCTTCTCCCCTGTGTGATATCTTTGATGCACAACAAGTTCCGATTTCTGAATAAAACATTTACCACATTCTGGACATGAAAATGGCTTCTCCCCTGTGTGATTTTTCTGATGTCTAACAAGGTATGATTTATGAATAAAACATTTCCCACACTCTGAACATGAAAATGGCTTCTCCCCTGTGTGAGATCTTTGATGCACAACAAGATCAGATTTCTGAATAAAACATTTCCCACATTCTGAACATGAAAATGGCTTCTCCCCTGTGTGATATCTTTGATGCACAACAAGTTCCGATTTCTGAATAAAACATTTCCCACATTCTGAACATGAAAATGGCTTCTCCACTGTGTGAAGTTTTCCATGGTCATGAAATGATGATAGAGCTTTCCGAGGAAGGACTGGAGGTATATCTGGGACAACAGCATGCTCTTCATGTGTATAATGTGTGATACTTTTATCATCGGTTATAAATTCTGAAGATAATAGATTTCCATCTGAACTCCCAATACAGTCATCTGCTAAAAATAAAACCAATTATTATTTTTTAATGATATCTTGAAAATACATTTTTTTTAAACCATAACATCAAAAATTTAATTAGGGTGAAATGTATTCTGAATCTGTTCTCCAATTTCAACATCTTAAGGCCCCGTTACACGCGTCGATTTATCGTGCGATCGCACCCGCCCCCATCGTTTGTGCGCTACGGGCAATTTGTTGCCCGTGTCGCACAAAGTCAGTAACCCCCGTCACACGTACTTCCCGAACGACCTCGCTGTGGGTGGCAAACATCCTCTTCCCGAAGGGGGGGGACGTTAGGCGTCACAGCGACATATCACAGCGGCCGCCCAATAGAAGTGGAAGGGCGGAGATGAGCGGGACGTAACATCCCACCCACCTCCTTCCGCATTGCCGGCGGCCACAGGTAATCTGCAGTTCATCGTTCTCGGGGTGTCACACGGAGCGATGTGTGCTGCTTCGGGAACAATGAACAACCGGTGCGCAAAAGGACGATCGATTTTTTGAAAATGAGCGACGTGTCAACGAGCAACGATAAGGTGAGTATTTTTGCTCATTCACAGTCGCTCGTAGCTGTCACACGCTACGATATGTCAAATGATGCCAGATGTGCGTCACTAACGACGTGCCCCCGACGACATATCGTTAGATATATCGTAGTGTGTAACGGGGCCTTAAGAGTTACATTTTCGTAAATTCGTATCTCCCATTCCTAGCAACAGTTTTCTGGAATGTGCTACAGTAAATAATCTGATTGATTGTCACAATGTGACTGCAGGATAATGAGGGACAGAGGGCCCCTATACTATGCCTCACGCTAGGGGACCCTAAGCTATTCCTAATTTCTGAATTACCCCTGAAGATAGAGATGCCGGAGTCCCGGGCCTTACTATTCTCCCGACCAGGTCTAATCTGTTATTCCCCCGGGGCAGGAATATGATGGAAACACAGATTAAGACAGACGGGACACATTGCGAACTCACAGAAATAAACAGTGAGAGACTAAGGAGAAAAGCAAGAGCAGGAAAGCAACAGCAAAAAGACAAAAAGGGTTAACACCACAACAGCTCACAGCAATAATACACAACTACCCGTAAGTCTAAGGCGGGCTTTGCACGTTGCGACATCGCAAGCCGATTCTGCGATGTCACATGCGATAGTCCCCGCCCCCGTCGCAGGTACAATATCTTGTGAAAGCTGGCGTAGCGAAAATTATCGCTACGCCAGCTTCACACGCACTCACCTGCCCTGCGACCGTCGTCCTGGCCGGCGATCCGCCTCCTTCCTAAGGGGGCTGGTCGTGCAGCGTCATAGCGACGTCACACGGCAGGCGGCCAATAGCGGTGGAGGGGCGGAGATGAGCAGGATGTAAACATCCCGCCCACCTCTTTTCTTCCGTATAGCTGCCGGCGGCAGGTAAGGAGATGTTCCTCGCTCCTGCGGCTTCACACACAGCTATGTGTGCTGCCGCAGGAACGGAGAGCTGCATCGTACCGGTCGCGGCACCGGCATTATGGAAATGTCGGAGAATGCACCGATGATACGATAACGACGCTTTTGCACTCGTTCATCGTATCATCTAGCATTTACACAGTACGATGTCGAAAGTGACGCCGGATGTGCGTCACTTTCGATTTGACCCCACCGACATCGCACGTGCGATGTTGCAACGTGCAAAGCCGCCCTAAATGACAACACCTCACCAGATCAGTATAGGTAAACTATATGTGGCATTAATGAAATAGGCAAGTTGAAGGGGAGCAAACGATACTTTCTCCTCTACAGCATGTGATCAAAGATATTAACAAGCAGCAGAACAGAGAATAACTCTTGCTAGTCTGCCCAAGCCTGTGGTTCGATGCCTGCGTCTCCTTGCCCTGCTCACAGACACCAGAGAAGTTAATGTGGCGCCCCTGAGTAAATCAGGGTGCCACAGGGTACTGCATCCTTATATAGGGTGCAGGGCCTACCCCCCATGGATCTAGGCTCTTATCAAACCGGTATCACTAACAACAGCACTACAAATCCCAATCAAAACCTTACATCATGACCTGTCAGACACACCAGTGGGTTGGTCTAGCTGGAATAGGGTCACCCACCTAGGGGTCAGGTAGACTGGTAGGAGGGAAGTGAGTCAGTCAGAGTTGAGGAAGGAGAGGAGTAAGAGCCCTCAAAGAGTAAGAGGCTGCGGAGAGTGAGCTCCCGGGGAGCTAAACCGTGCTTGGGTCGCAGACGGTGGTCCGGTACCAGAGGAGTCGGGGACTGGTTGCAGTGACATTGGAAAGGGTGCGACGGACATAGTCTATGAGAACTGTCGGCCCCATCAAGCCCAAAAGAAACTGACCGGTACCGAGCACGACGGGGTGCAGGACCCTAGGTCAGGAGCCGATTCAACATCCTGGGAATTAACCTGCAGAGAGGAAACCTTCAGGGACCTTTCCACAGAGCTCAGAGATTGGGGGCATCAGCACAATGCGGGGGACAGGGTTTTCCAGCCAAAAGCAGCCACTGAAGTCCCAAGTGCCAGCTCCTAAGAGCACAGCTACACTTTACAAGGGTAGCGGGGCCCTAACCGCTTCACGCCGAGGGGCCACAGACAGACACTAAAAATTGTGCACGGAGGAGGGCTCCGGGACCATCCAGTGACACCGGTGAAAGCGGACACCTGGACGGGCTCCCCTGTGGCAACTGTGACATACAGAGAACTCGGTTTATCTGCAGTGTATGTGTCTACTTTATAATCCTCATCCTGCACCACGACTACCCACAGTGAGTACCTCGCTCCCCCTGCACCCTACGCTCCCAACTAATCACCACCAACTACACCCCTGAGCCCGGGGCCATCCCTAGCTGTGGAGGGACTAACATCAGGCTGCTTCACTCCATCTGCCCCGGGTACGCCCTACAGCAGCGGCGGTACTCCCATTACTGCAACCCACAGGTGGCGTCACAAACTTATCCCCTGTAAATACCCCCCTTTCAAGGATCCAAGTGTCCACCGAGCCGGGTCCGGGCCCCAAGAGCCACCACGATCCCGGATCCGAGCAACCAGACCAACACTGGGGTGGTACACTTTGAATCCTTACCTGGCGTCACGAACAGGATAAGGACTGGACCCATTAAACCGGGTGACGTGCACCTTTTAGAACTGTCCAAAACTGTGCTGTGACTGTCCGTTTGGATTGCCGCCATTTTGCTGCAATCTTGCCCGCCATTTTGGTGCCAAAAACAACAACTGGGCAATCCTCACCAGCAAAAGGGTGTGGAGCCGGAGCTTCGCACCCTTGGAAGTAACAGGATGTAAAGGCGGAGACCAGGACTCTGCAGAAAAAGTTCCTGGAACACAGAGAGCAGCAGGATGTCGGTGCCAAGAGACTGGTTGCTTGAGCGTTCCGTTCCCGGGATGGCTACCTGGATCGAAGAGGAGACAGAGTGGCTCTGCAGGAGGATGCAGATGCAGTTCCTGTTCCTGCTGAATGACTGTAGGATCGAGATGAGGAGTGTGGCTGCGGCAGTGCGGGTCCGTGATGTAGAAGCCCTGAGTGTGGAGCGGATAGGCAAACGCCCAGTTCTGGTTGATCCAGCCTACCTGGCCGCGGAACACGATATGCCCCCAGCTACCGTGACAGCCATGCCACCTACTCCGCCCTCGGCTGAAGCTATAGCCGAGCCACTGCCCCCAACACCGACAGTGGAGCCTCCAGCCCCCGCGGAAGATGAGCAGGCTGCAACGCCTCTGGCCCTACCACCGGCCAGACCTGACCAGGCCGCAACGCCTCCGATGCCATCCACGGCCAGACCAGACCAGACCAGACCACAACACCTCCGGTACCATCCATGGCTAGATTAGACCCGGCCGCATCCCCCGGCCGCATCCCTGGGCCCGTATCTCGGTATGGAGCACCTGGCCGCTGCTGGCCCAGCTGTGGAACAGCCGATTCATCTCGTTACCACTGCAGAGGAGGAGCCCACCAACATGCTGGTTCCGCTGCAGCGCGGCCTCCCCGGTAGCTGCCGGGGCTGGGGGAATCCGAATACACCCGGTTCCCCTGGGGGAGATGGAACCTGAGGTCCACGACCCATACTGGGAGAGACAGCGCCAGCAGCTGCTTACGGAGATGTCCGCCAGAGAGCAGCGTCAGGCAGAGGTTGCCACCCGCATGCATAGAGAGAAGGAGCACCTGAGAAAGGCTACATTCCGGGTCAGAGGGCCGCGGTACCAAGGCCTGGTGGAGCGTTTTGACCCCATCAAGGGGTGGGGATTCATCTCTGAGCCGAGCCTTGCTGGTGGGGTGTTTGTCTCCAGGAGGGATGTAGCAGAACACCTCCCAAAGGGGCACCCCGACCGAAACCTGAAGCCAGGAGATCTGGTTTCGTACTGCCGGCATTGTGGAGAGCGAGGCTGGTATGCCCTGGAGGTTAGCAGGCATGTCATGCAAGATGGAAAAATAGTAAAATGATAGTGGAACCTGGCTATCTCATTACAGTGTTGTTATGTTATTTAATGCTTAGAAAATGATAAGTAATGTTTTAAAATGTTGAAAATACTAATTACCCGAATAAGTAACCTGATTTGCAAGTTTTATAATTGTTACACCCGGTGCATGGACCCTGTTTTACCCTTTCCTCAGTATTAACGACCTTGGCTGCCGGACTGGCAGCAGCCAGCACAAACTTGTGCTATTGTAAATAGTTGCACCTAGTGTCCCTACCAGAGTTGTCTCTTGAACCATCAGGACTTCAATGCTGTCACCACGGACACTACAAGGAACTCGAGGTGGTGTGACACCATGGTTAGCGGTGGCACCAGGGGTGCAGGTGTTTTGAGTGGCGGGTTGCAAGAAGGGTCTGCAGCGGAGCAGGCTGAGTCCCCGACTACCGCTACAACTGGTAGCGTTCCCAAATGTTCTACCGTTAGACTCTGTGAGTTTGAAACATTTAAGTGAATTGCCTCCCCTGTGCAGGAAGACTGTTATGCCTAATATGTTACCCCTTTTTCCTAATTCCATTTTAATAAAAAACTCTGTGTGTCCTGTAGCCCGGGGAGGAGCTGCGTTTAACCAAGGGGGAATGTGGCGCCCCTGAGTAAATCAGGGTGCCACAGGGTACTGCATCCTTATCTAGGGTGCAGGGCTTACCCCCCCATGGTTCCAGGTTCTTATCAAACTGGTGTCACTAACAACAGTACTACAAATCCCAATCAACACCTCACATCATTACCTGTCAGACACACCAGTGGGTTGGTCTAGCTGGAATAGGGCCACTCACCTAGGTGTCAGGCACACTGGTGGGAGGGAAGTAGTCAGTTAGAGTTGAGGAAGGAGAGGAGTAAGAGCCCTCAATGAGTGAGAGGCAGGGGAGAGTGGGCTCCCGAGGAGCTAGACCATGGTTGGGTCACAGACGGTGGTCCGGGACCAGAGGAGTCGGGGACCGATGGCAGTGACATTGGAAAGGGTGCGACAGACATAGTCTAGGAGGACAGTTGGCACCATCAAGCCCAAAAGAAACTGACTGGTACCGAGCACGACAGGGTACAGGACCCTAGGTCAGGAGCCGATTCAACGTCCTGGGAATTAACCTGCAGAGAGAGGAAACCTTCAGGGACCTTTCCACAGAGCTCAGGGATTGGAGGCATCAGCACAACACGGGGGACAGGGTTTTCCAGGCAAAAGCAGCCCACTGAAGTCCCAAAAGCCAGCTCCTAAGAGCTCAGCTACACTTTACAAGAATAGCGGGGCCCTAACCGCTTTACGCCGAGGGGCCACAGACAGACACTGAAAATTGTGCATGGAGGAGGGCTCTGGCACCATCCAGTGACACCGGTGGAAGCGGACACCTGGACGGGCTCCACTGTAGCAATTGTGACATACAGAGAACTTGGTTTATCTGCAGTGTATGTGTCTACTTTATAATCCTCATCCTGCACCACGACTACCCACAGTGAGTACCTCGCTCCCCCTGCACCCTACGCTCCCAACTAATCACCACCAACTACACCCCTGAGCCCGCGGCCATCCATAGCTGTGGAGGGGCTAACATCAGGCTGCTTCACTCCATCTGCCCCTGGTACGCCCTACAGCAGCGGCGGTACTCCTATTACCGCAACCCACAGGTGGCGTCACAAACTTATCCCCTGTAAATACCCCCCTTTCAAGGATCCAAGTGTCCACCAAGCCGGATCCGGGCCCCTTGAGCCACCACAATCCCGGATCCGACCAACACCAGGGCAGTACATTAACATGCAGACTACCAGAATCTATAATTTCCACAGATCCTGACACCACCATGACAGATGGAAAAAACCTGCAAATATTTCCTTGTAACATTGATCCACAACATAGACAATTTCAAAGAGATTATTTTCCAAGACAAACAGAAAATAGTTAGGGACAGATGCTGGATTTTTAACGGGGTTGTCCGGGACAGTAAAGCCTGCTTTACACATTATGATTTCGCATACGATATCGTATGAAATCGAAACCGCCCCCATCGTATGTCCAACACGTTTAATTTGTTGAACGTGTCGCACAAACGATTAACACCCGTCACACGTACTTACCTTCCATACGACCTCGATGTGGGCGGCGAATGTCCACTTCCTGGAGTGGGAGGGACGTTCGGCGTCACATCGACGTCACGCGGCAGCCGGCCAATAGAAGCCGAGGGGCGGAGCTGAGCGGGACGTAAACATCCCGCCCACCTCCTTCCGCATAGCCGACCGGGAGCCGCGGGACGCAGGTAAGCTGAAGTTCATCGTTCCCGGGGTGTCACACACAGCGATGTGTGTTACCCCGGGTACGACGAACAACCTGATGTTCAATTTTTAGGAATTGAACGACGTGCATGCGATGAACGTTTTACCATTCAATCGCAATCGCACGTAGCTGTTACATGCTACAATGTAACGTACGTTGCCGGATGTGCGTCACTTACGACGTGACCCCCCGCCGACACATCGTAAGATATATTGTAGTGTATAAAGCGGCCTTAACTTTGATGGCCCATCCTTAGGCTTTGTAACCAAAGCAGGTAGAAGGGTCTTGTGGTCTGTGCAGATACACATTAGAGCTCCAATTCATCAAGACCAGCGATGTACACTGAAAAATGACGTCAGGGACTGGAGTGAGATTTCTGGCATAGGGAAATACGCAGTTTGTTATGAAACAGAGAAGTGGTGGCATCACACCCTTGTGCTGCCTATTTAGGCAAAGCTGGCTAAAATTAGTGTGACGCCCTGGCAAAAACCAGGTTGTCACAAAAGTCCATCCTCCTTGAGCCAACACACAAAACCCACACTCAGGTACAACACACAGCCATTAAAGCCTAGCCACCCCCTCATGACAATAGGGACACAGCAGTGGGCGGGACCAGGTGGATGGGAGCGCCCACTAGGGGTCCTCAGGTGTCAGGGTCTGGAAGACAGTAGTCAGAGTCTAGTTCTGGACAGTCGAGGAGAAAAGTCAAGTCTAGTTCAGAAGTCTTAGGGGTACTTTGCACGTTGCGACATCGCTACTGCGATATAGTTGGTGGTCAAATCGAAAATGACGCACATCCGGCGCCGGTAACGATGTCACAACATGTAAAGTTTAGATGCACCGATAAACGATCGCAAAAGCGTCGTAAATCGGTGATCTGTGTAGTGTCAGTCATTTTCATAATATCGGACCGATAGGAGATACGATGTTGTTCCTCGTTCCTGCGGCAACACACATCGCTGTGTGTGAAGCCGCAGGAGCGAGGAACATCTCCTTACCTGCATCCCACGGCTCAGCCAGTTATGCGGAAGGAAGGAAGGAGGTGGGCGGGATATTTACGTCCTGCTCATCTCCGCCCCTCCGCTTCTATTGGCCGCCTGCCGTGTGACGTCGCTGTGACGCCGCACGACCCGCCCCCTTAGGAAGGAGGCGGGTCGCCGGCCAGAGCGACGTTGCAGTGCAGGTATGTGCGTGTGAAGCTGCCGTAGCGATAATATGCGCTACGGCAGCTATCACAAGATATCGTATGGGCGACAGGGGCGGGGACTATCGCGCTCGGCATCGCTACAATCGGCTAGCGATGTCGCAGCGTGCAGAGTACCCCTAAGTGTGACAGTCAAGTCTGACAGTAGTTAAGTGGAAGTGATGTGGAGTCAGGGGTTGGGGCCCCTGGACTACCGGACTAGGTGGCAGACGGCAAACAGGACCAAAGGCGACGGAGATCCGGTCGCGGGAAACCTAAAGTGGACCAAGGCAGGGCAGTGGGAATCCGGTCCGGAGGCCGTGCACAGTCGGGGTACCTGGACCCTAGGACGAGGATGATTGCAAGCCCCCTCGTTAATTGACCAGCTAGGGACAAGGTTTCAGGCCTTGTTCCAGAGAAGCCCAGAGAGCGAAACGCAAGCCCAACGCGGCGGATAGGGTGTCCGTCAGAACCCACAGAAATCCCAAGGGTCAGATTTCGCGGCCACAGTTCCCAAATATACAGTACCGTGAGTGGACTTCCCCGTTCTATACGAAGTCATTCCAGAAAAAGAGACAGTGAGTGCAGGAGGAAGGAACCCCTGTTTGCTACACCCGGGTGTGGGAATCCGAATACACCCGCCGGAGGCGACCGCTCACTGGCAACTTGGTATACTACTGGACTTTGTGTGCAATCCTTTGAACTGTGAGTACACCACCGGTCCTCGGTCCAACCTGGCCCGTCACCTCCAGCAGTCATTACTCCCGTGTACCTGGATTCCGGGGGAACACCTCCCCTACCCATGGAGGGGATTCCAACTTGCTGCCCCGCTCCATCCACCCCGGGCGCCCCATTACCAGGCAGCGGCGGTGCTACCACACCTCACCGCAACCCAAGGGTAGCGTCACCGACACATCAATCCCCTGTAAATACTCCCTTCGTACGGTTGCAAGGGTGGACGGCAGTCTGAGGCCCGAGTCCAGTCACAACTTGAGCCGCCGTAACGAACCCGGATCCGAGCGGCCCCCGCCCGTAACAACCGAAACTGGCGTCACGAACAGGATACTTACCCCATCCACTAGCCTGGGTGAAGTGTGCCTTCATTGAACTGTTAACCCATGAAACGCTGAAATTTCTGGACTGCCGCCATCTTACCCGCCATATTTGGTGCCAAAAACAAAAGCCCTGCCATCTTCTTCCCCGAAAAGAGCGCGAAGACTGAGGCCCCGCCCTCTAAGAATGAGGGGGGAAGCCGGTGACCCACAAAGCAGAAAGTTGCAAAGGATAGTGGGTCCTGCGAGATTACTGTCGAAAACCAAGGGGGAGGGCAGAAGGGACGGCATGTAACTAGAACTGTAAAGTGCAGGGACGCCAGGACTCTGCAGAAACCCGTTCCTGGACACCAACGCAGCAAGATGTCCCAGCAGCCTGGCAACCAGCATGCGGAGAGTCCCGTTCCCGGAACCGCAGAGTGGATTGAGGAGCAGACGGAGAAGATGTGCCAGAGGATCCAGGCCCAAGCCCACTTCATCCTGACGAGGTGGACGACAGAGATGAAGGGCCTGGCTGCAGCTGTCCGGGCGCGCGAGATGGAGATGGCCTCGGAGGAGCGGATGAGCAGTGACCCACACCCCTATGTTCCCCAGGAACCGGCAATCCCGGCTGAGGGGTCCGGCCTGCCCCCGTCCGCCACGTCGCCTCGCTCGTCACCCTTGTCCGCAGCCAGCGCCCTGACAGACCCACTACCTCGACTTGTGGCAGCGAAACCCGTCTCGTCTGCTGAAGAGGACCCAGCAACTGGGACCTCGGGCCTTGCTTTTACCACCACCTCGGCACCCGTCCTGGCCCCAAACCAGGCCACAACCCTGATGACATCTCACCTGGTCCCGAGTCCAGCCGCACCGGTGATGACGTCGGCTCTGGCAGTCCGCCCGGCCGCAACGGAGGCGGCACTCGACCTGAAGTCTACCCCAGCTGTAGCGACAACCGCTCCTAAGCACCCCGTCCCGGCTGTGGAGTAGCCGGAGTGCATCTGCAGAGAGGTGGGGCCCACGGCAGTCCGAGAGGCCAGTCGTAGCCAGCGCCGAGGGCATCCGAGTGGGCCTGGCTCCTAGGCAGGAGGAGAAGCACAGGAACCGTGCCCCATACTGGGAACGGCAGCAGCAGCAACTCTGCAGAAGGGTAGCTGCTCGGGAAACCGGAGCCTGAAGTATCCAAGTTGTTTTTAGACTGCTAACCCTTGTTGAACGTCCTCATATTCCGTGGAGAAGGCCATCTGATTCCAGGTGGAGAGTGGCAGGAGAGTTAAAGTTAAAAATTTAAAGGAACACCGTTCTTGTTGAACCTCTTTACCCTGCCTGTTAAAATTGGAAGAGGCCATCAGGGTCCGGAGCAGCGTATCACAAGGAGGTGGTACCAGGAGCCCTTGGTGGAGGACGGTGCCGAACCTGCTAAAAGTTGAGAGCTGGAGAAAGGAAAGCAGCTGCACCCGTACCGCAAGCAACTAAAAGGGGGTCTCAGGACAGTGCAGCACCGTGAGTGAGGGTGGCACTGGGGATCCGTGTTGTTTGGGTGGCGGGTTGTTTGGGAGAAGAGCTGCCACAGGAGGCTGCGCTGGTTGTAAAATGTTGTTCTATGGACTTGGTAGCGGAACTCAACCATCTCTTTTCTTCAGGACAGTTTCGTAACGTTAAAAATGTTTGTTTTTTTGTTTTTTCTTGTGCCTTCCCTCCGGGGAATGAAAGAAACGTTTTGAAATGGTTTACTTGTTTTCTTTTTCAATTGCAGAAGCAGAAAAAGAAATACCGGTGCCGGACAGCCCAAGGACGGGCTGTGTTTTACCAAGGGGTGGAAGGGGGGGGGGGGGGGTGACGCCTTGGCAAAACCAGGTTGTCACAGAGCCTGCACAAATCCACCAAAATGCAGGCCATTCTCCTCTTTGGCAACAACACAGTCCCCACACAGGTATACATTAGCCAATCAGCCTCTAGTCACCAACCCCCCCCCCCCCCATGACAATGGGAGGGAACAAGACAAGACAGTGAAGTGGAGGAGCAGAGCAGTCTGTGTCAGGGAGAGGAAGAGAGAGGAGTGGAGAGCTGACAGGAGGGAGTTGGAGCTCCCTGGAGAGGGTGGTAGTCGGAGTTGGAGCCCTGGACCACTGGACATCTGGACTACCTACGCTGACTAGGTGGCAGTGAGTGCCACTGGCGATGGAGATCCGGTCGCGGGGAACCTGAAGTAGACTGGGGCAGGGTTGTAGCCCGCCGTTGCCGAGAGAGGGGATCTGGTCCACAGGCCGCTACAAGAGTGACACACAGAAAGTGCAGGAGAAAGGGCCCCTGGCTGTATATCTGCGTGCGGGATCCAGCACACCCCTCCAGAGGCTCCCGGCATCCGCCTTGGTTTACAATACAGACTCTGTGTGTTTACTGACCCTCCAAATCATCATCAGCTCATCCAGCACCACGACAACCGAACTGTGAGTTCCCTCCTCCCTTCAACCCCTCACCGTTCCCTGGGCCCCGGGACTACACCTTCGCTACCTGTGGAGGGGATCCCACCATGCTGCCCCACTCCATCAGCCCCGAGCGCCCACCTACAGGGCAGCGGCGGTGTCACCATCCCTCACTGCAACCCATGGGTGGCGTCACTGACAAAGACTCTATCCCCTGTAAGTAACCCCTTTTCACTCGTGGGCGACAGACGGCTGCGCAAGCCCCGGATCTGGCTGCCACTCGAGCCACAACCACCGCCCAGATCTGAGTGCCTCGAGTGACCCCCCGGTTGTGGTCTGTCCCCCACCCGCGACATCTTGGCGTCACATCAGTATGAACACACACACACACACACACAAAACCAGCCTGTCTCCTCTTCAGCCTTAGGCGGGCTTTGCACGTTGCGACATCGCAAGCCGATGCTGCGATGTTGCACGCGATAGTCCCCACCCCCGTCGCAGCAGCGATATCTTGTGAATGCTGGCATAGCGAAAATTATCGCTACGCCAGCTTCACATGCACTCACCTGCCCTGCCACCGTCGCTCTGGCCGGTGACCCGCCTCCTTCCTAAGGAGGCGGGTCGTACAACGGCACAGCGACGTCACACGGCAGGTGGCCAATCAAAGCGGAGGGGCGGAGATGAGCAGGATGTAAACATCCCGCCCACCTCCTTCCTTCCGTATAGCCGCCGGCGGCAGGTAAGGAGATGTTCCTCGCTCCTGCGGCTTAACACACAGCGATGTGCGCTGCCGCAGGAACATCGTACCTGTCGCGGCAGAGTAATTATGAAAAAGTCGGAGCCTGCACCGATGATACAATAATGACGCTTTTGTGCTCGTTAATCGTATCATCTAGGATTTACACACTACGATGTCGAAAGTGACGCCGGAGGTGCGTCACTTTCGATTTGACCCCACCGACATCGCACGTGCGATGTTGCAACATGCAAAGCCGCCCTTAGACTCCTGCAGTTGAGACCTTTGGTCACATGATGTGATGTCAAAAAAGTCCTTAAGCAGTCCTATATTCAGCATATAAACACTGGGCCCCTAGGAGAATAGGGGCCCTGTGAAATTGTCCAGTTTGCTCTCCCTTTCCCCTAATGCTGCAATTAAGATACCTTTGGTTACATCATGTCACATGACTTTGAAGTCATCAAAGGTCCTTAAAGAATCAACCTCAGAATACAACTGATGGGGATCCTAAAAGAGTGGGGTTCCTAAGAAATTGCGCAGTTTGACTCCTCCCAACGCTGGCCCTGACTGTAACTAGGGCTTATTTTTGGAGTAGGTCTTATATTTCAAGTATTCTCTAAAAATCATGCTAGGTCTTATTTTCAGTGTAGGTCGTCTTTTTGGGGAAACAGGGTATTCATGAACCCTCTGCAGGTCTTTGAGTTGCCTTCATAACGACATAGAGAAGACACTAGAAACAAACAGCAGAAGAAGCAGAAGCAAAGAAAATACAGCTGAAAAAACCCAGAGCAGAAAGTCTAAAAATGTAAACACAAAATTAGTGCAGAAAGTACATGAGTAGATATCTCTTACTGGATAGAACTGGAGGAAACACATCCTGAGGAACATCGGGGTCTTCTTGTTTACAGTCCTCTGGGAGAAGAGGACGGGGACATCTCTCTGGTGTTGTCCTCTTACTGGATAGACCTGGAGGAGACACATACAGGGACTGAATTCATTCCTTACATACAGATAATTATAGGCCGTGTGTATTTAGTCCTGTCTATTACCTGGTGATGTGAGGGGCTGGGGAACCTCCATCATGACGTCCTTGTACAGATCTTTGTGTCCTTCTAAATACTCCCACTCCTCCATGGAGAAATAGACGGTGACGTCCTGACACCTTAAAGGAACCTGACACATACAATGATACCGTCACCCCCGATCCCTTCATAGCGTTACTGTATAATGTCCCAGCATTCCCAGCAGTGTCACCTCTCCAGTCAGTAGCTCAATCATCTTGTAGGTGAGTTCTAGGATCTTCTGGTCATTGATGTCCTCATGTATCGGGGGGTGAGGTGGAGGCCCCGTGATTGGGCTCAGGGGTCTTCCCCATCCCTCAGACACAGGGGCCTGACAGCGCTCACTAGAGGTCTTCTTCACTACTGTGTAATCCTGGTTATGGAGAGACACAGTAATAAATCTCACTCCAGACATTTCCAGAGTCCTCACCTCTCCAGTTCTGTTCATCTGTAAAGGTTGCTTTACACAGGACGATATATCGTGCGATCGCACCCGCCCCCGTCGTTTGTGCGTCACAGGCAATTTGTTGCCCGTGGCGCACAAAATCGTTAACTCCCGTCACATGTACTTAACTTCCGCACGACCTCGCTGTGGGCGGCGAACATCCTCTTCCTGAAGGGTGAGGGACGTTCGGCGTCACAGTGACGTCACACAGCGGCCGCCCAATAGAAGCGGAGGGGCGGAGATGAGCGTGACGTAACATTCCGCCCACCTTCTTCCTTCCTCATTGCTGGCAGGACGCAGGTAAGCTGTAGTTCCTCGTTCACGCGGTGTCACACGTAGCGATGTGTGCTGCACCGGGAACGATGAACAACCGGCGCACAGAAGGAGGAACGACATTATGAAAATGAACGACGTGTCAACGAGCAACGATAAGGTGAGTATTTTTGCTCGTTAACACTCGTTCGTAGCTGTCACACGCTACGATATCTCTAACGATGCTGGATGTGCGTCATGGAATCCGTGACCCCGACGACATATCGGCAGACATATCGTAGCGTGTCACGCCGCCTTTATTCCCATAGATAAGAATGATGTAATGTGACGTCATCAGAATCTCTCACCTTTCCGGTAAGCCGGTAGAGGATCTCTAGGTTGAGGTGTAATATCCTCTCCGCCATCTTGTCCCTGTCCTTATCCATCCTTGATAGGTCAATTAGGAGAATTTTCTTATATAGAAGATCTCCACTGAGAGGATCCGATATTGTAGGGACCTGAATGTGGAGAAGAGGACGATGTAACATCATAAAGAATCCTGTACAGTAATATAATTACTGGAGACTTTATATAGCATGAAGGAGAAGACAATTCATGGTTTTGGGGCTGCAGGAACCGAAATGAAGATTTTTGATCCAATAATATTAAGAAGCGGCTTTTACTTGACATGTATGGAACGTGACTATTTTATAATATTCATCGGTTTGCTTGTTTTATTTTTTTGTTTGGGTTTTTTTTGTATGTTTGCAGGTTTTTAGCTTTGCAGACTTTTTTGGCTGATTTTTAAACTGCAATTTTTTAAAAAATATTTGCAAAATTACTGCATAATAATGACACTGAAAAAGACGTGGGTGTGCGGGAGGACGAGAAAACCAACCAGTGCCAGGAAGCTGCTGCCAAGGCAGATAATATAATAGGATGCAGTGAACGAGGCACAGATGCTCCGGACAAGAACAGTTTTGCCTCTATACAAGTCACTAGTGCGGCCACACTTACAATATTCTGCACAATTTCGGGCTCCAGTGAATGAGGAGGACATAACTGAACTAGAGCGGGTGCAGAGAAGAGCGACCATTAAAGGAATGGAAGGACTACACTAGGAGGACAGGTTAGCAAGCTTGGGATTATTCATTTGGAAACACAAAGGCTACGGGGAGATTTTATTATAATGTACAAGTATATCAGGGGCATTACTGAGATATTTCTAATGAGCTTTTTACAACTGAGGCCTGCAATAATGACAAGGAGGTTCAATCATAATCACAGATGGGGATTCTCTACTGTAAGAGCAGTGAGAATATGGAACTCTCTGACACATGATGTGATAAATGTTGATAGACTACAAAAATTCAAGGCGGGCTTGGATGCCTTCCGTAAAAAGTATATTATTGCAGGTTATCATCAGTACTAGATTTTGTGATGGGACATTGATCCAGGGAACTAGTCTGATATTTTTTAGAGTCATGGAGGAATTTTGCCCCTTGTAAAGGTATTCACACCCTCGGAACGTTGCACCTATTTTTACATTACACCAACAAACGTAAATGTATTTTATTAGGATTTTATGTAATATACCAGCATTATGTAACAAGTATTTGTGACGTGTAAAGAAAATGATAGATGGTTTTCTAAATATTTAAAAATATAAATCTGAATATTGTGATGTGCATTTGTATTAAGCCCCTTGTAGTATGATGCGCCTGAGTGACCAATTGCTTCCAGAAGTCACATAATTAGTAAATTGAGTCACCTGTATTATTCTCAGTATAACTACAGCTGTTTTGTGAAGATTTCACGAGTTTTATTTCAGAACATTAGGGCTAAAACAGCATCTTGGAACCCACCAGACAGGTCAGGGATAAAGTTGTGGAGAACAGTAAAGCAGGTTTTGGTTATAACAAAATAGCCAAAGCTCTGAACATTTCACTAAGCACTATTCAATCCATCATGCAAAAATGGCAGGTGTATAGTGTGGAGACATGAGGGTCCTTGGGTACGGTCGTGTGCTGGCCTGGCTGTCTTCAGAAAGACCGCTCAGACCAGGGCTCATCCCACTGAACGCCCGCAATCCTTCCTTGTGGGCAGAACACTTCTCAGACAACACAGGATGTGATAACCACACCTTGGTAAGATGTTATTGATTCACCAAAAGGAAAAATCATATTCTACATTTCTAAAAAGAACACACGGTGGTACAAGTGACACAGTCTCACCCATCCGTTGGCTCGCGAGGGATTAGAAATTTTGTGACTTCGGGGCTTCCTGAACGAACTATCCTAGCCAGCAGCACCCTGGTTTTAACGAGCACCCAATGAGAGGTGATAGCGGCAAGCTTAGAAAACTGAACGAGCACAGCAAGATATGTAGCCAGGCAACTGAATTGTCCTCACCTGGGTTCTCCAAGCAAATTTGTGGGCTCACCAATGAGCAGTGAAGCACATATGTGATCCTCCAGCTGAAAATGTGCATCCTAGGCTGATGTCCTGCAGAATGAATGTGGTGACAGGAGCAAAGCTCTTTTTATACCCTCAGTTCTCATTTCAGGTTATTGTGTCTTACAGGATTGGTGGGAGATGGCTGTTCTGTTATTGATTCAGTTCAATCTGACTGCATAATTTTCCTGTGATTTATGTAGTCAAAGAAGCTGAGGTAATCAACATTTAACAGACAATAGGGCTCTGATCAGTCTGACATGAAACAATGGCTAACTTCTCTTGATTTGCCAATTGAAGGAACAATACATCTGGCCTAATTAAGAACAGTTCACCCCTCACACAAATCTCCAGATGCTGAGTTGTCATATACAGTTAGGTCCAGAAATATTTGGACAGTGACACAATTTTCGCGAGTTGGGCTCTGCATGCCACCACATTGGATTTTAAATGAAACCTCTACAACAGAATTCAAGTGCAGATTGTAACGTTTAATTTGAAGGTTTGAACAAAAATATCTGATAGAAATTGTAGGAATTGTACACATTTCTTTACAAACACGCCACATTTTAGGAGGTCAAAAGTAATTGGACAAATAAACCAAACCCAAACAAAATATTTTTATTTTCAATATTTTGTTGTGAATCCTTTGGAGGCAATCACTGCCTTAAGTCTGGAACCCATGGACATCACCAAACGCTGGGTTTCCTCCTTCTTAATGCTTTGCCAGGCCTTTACAGCCGCAGCCTTCAGGTCTTGCTTGTTTGTGGGTCTTTCCGTCTTAAGTCTGGATTTGAGCAAGTGAAATGCATGCTCAATTGGGTTAAGATCTGGTGATTGACTTGGCCATTGCAGAATGTTCCACTTTTTTGCACTCATGAACTCCTGGGTAGCTTTGGCTGTATGCTTGGGGTCATTGTCCATCTGTACTATGAAGCGCCGTCCGATCAACTTTGCGGCATTTGGCTGAATCTGGGCTGAAAGTATATCCCGGTACACTTCAGAATTCATCCGGCTACTCTTGTCTGCTGTTATGTCATCAATAAACACAAGTGACCCAGTGCCATTGAAAGCCATGCATGCCCATGCCATCACGTTGCCTCCACCATGTTTTACAGAGGATGTGGTGTGCCTTGGATCATGTGCCGTTCCCTTTCTTCTCCAAACTTTTTTCTTCCCATCATTCAGGTACAGGTTGATCTTTGTCTCATCTGTCCATAGAATACTTTTCCAGAACTGAGCTGGCTTCATGAGGTGTTTTTCAGCAAATTTAACTCTGGCCTGTCTATTTTTGGAATTGATGAATGGTTTGCATCTAGATGTGAACCCTTTGTATTACTTTCATGGAGTCTTCTCTTTACTGTTGACTTAGAGACAGATACACCTACTTCACTGAGAGTGTTCTGGACTTCAGTTGATGTTGTGAACGGGTTCTTCTTCACCAAAGAAAGTATGCGGCGATCATCCACCACTGTTGTCATCCGTGGACGCCCAGGCCTTTTTGAGATCCCAAGCTCACCAGTCAATTCCTTTTTTCTCAGAATGTACCCGACTGTTGATTTTGCTACTCCAAGCATGTCTGCTATCTCTCTGATGGATTTTTTCTTTTTTTTCAGCCTCAGGATATTCTGCTTCACCTCAATTGAGAGTTCCTTAGACCGCATGTTGTCTGGTCACAGCAACAGCTTCCAAATGCAAAACCACACACCTGTAATCAACCCCAGACCTTTTAACTACTTCATTGAATACAGGTTAACGAAGGAGACGCCTTCAGAGTTAATTGCAGCCCTTAGAGTCCCTTGTCCAATTACTTTTGGTCCCTTGAAAAAGAGGAGGCTATGCATTACAGAGCTATGATTCCTAAACCCTTTCTCCGATTTGGATGTGAAAACTCTCCTATTGCAGCTGGGAGTGTGCACTTTCAGCCCCTATTATATATATAATTGTATTTCTGAACATGTTTTTGTAAACAGCTAAAATAACAAAACTTGTGTCACTGTCTAAATATTTCTGGACCTAACTGTATAGCACAACTGCAAAACGACAAAGACATGTCCGTCCATCTAAACTGACATCCCAAGCAAGGAGAGCACTAATTATAGAGAAGCAGCCAAGAGGTCTATGGTCAGTGAAAAAGCAGGAGAGATCCAGAGCTCAGGGGGAGACTCTGTCCACAGGACAACTATAAGTCATAAACTCCACAAATTTGGCTTTTATGGAAGAGTGGACATTTTTAAAAGCAAAACATAAGAATTCAAAACTGCTTCACAGACGCCTTCATCCAATTTACCTGAGATAGAGCTGTTTTATAATGTAGAAGGGGCAAAAATGTCACCTCTAGATGTGCAAAGCTGGTAGACACGTCCCCCAAGAGACTGGCAGCAGTAATTGCAGTGAAAGTTTGGCCTGCAAAGTATTCACTCAGGGGCTGAATACTAATGCACATCACAATTTTCAGAGTTAAAATTCTTAACATATTTAGAAATTCATGTATAATTTCCTTAATACTTCACAGATGTTTGCCACTTTGTGTTTGTATCACATAAAACCCCAATAAAATCATTTTTTTGTGGCTGTAATGTGAATAAAGTGGAAAACGTAACCTGGTGTGAATAGTTTTTCTTGCACCATTTTGAAGAATTTGGAACAAAAAAATTAATAAAGAAAAGACAAAACAAGTGACTTAGAAAAACCCAACAGAATTGATGAGTTGGATGTGAGTTTTGTGGTGCGGAGCCCGTTATACCGGCAGACGGGATGTGACCGGAGGCAGAAATATTCACAGAAGGAAAAGATTTTACACTTTCTAGATAAATCCTCTCTTCCCGGGATGTAACGGCCTCTAATGCCGGGATCACACGGCCGGATAAAGAATCATCACAGCTTCATCCAGAAAACTAGGACAAGGCTTTTCTTATTTGTCATCCATATACAATCCGGTATTTACAGCCGCTATTAATAATTTACAAGACCATTTACAGCTTCCTCCATTACAGAACTGCAATGTACCCGTAACACAATGTCTGCTGTATGGTGGAGCTGGTGGGAATCTGATGGTTTGTGCAGACACAGACCTGAATGGACGAATCTCCTCCGATTTACGGAAGACACTAGAGGATGCTGGGATTATTCTCACACGCAGATTCAGTCAGTGAGAAAGAAAAATCCCCATCTGCACTGCCACATCCAATAACAATGGTCTGAGGGCGAGACGTTGTGTTATTTTATGGACAGCACTGAAAGTACAGTAGTGTGAACGAGGACTAAAAGGAACCAAAGCTCTTATCTCTCCTAATCCTGCCATCTCCACCGCTCTCATTACACAAGTATAACACATATAATACTGGAGGATAAAACAAGACTGAGCACAAGACCTTCACAGCCATCTACACATCATAGGGGGATTTCATGGCCCCTTCTGTCCATCTACCTGATGATCCTGAGGCACATCGGGGTCTTCTTGTTTACAGTCCTGTGGGAGAAGAGGACGGGGACATCTCTCTGGTGTTGTCCTCTTACTGGATAGACCTGGAGGAGACACATACAGGGACTGAATTCATTCCTTACATACAGATAATTATAGGCCGTGTGTATTTAGTCCTGTCTATTACCTGGTGATGTGAGGGACTGGGGATCCTCCATCATGACGTCCTTGTACAGATCTTTGTGTCCTTCTAAATACTCCCACTCCTCCATGGAGAAATAGACGGTGACGTCCTGACACCTTAGAGGAACCTGACACATACAATGATACCGTCACCCCCGATCCCTTCATAGCGTTACTGTATAATGTCCCCGCATTCCCAGCAGTGTCACCTCTCCAGTCAGCAGCTCAATCATCTTGCAGGTGAGTTCTAGGATCTTCTGGTCATTGATGTCCTCATGTATCGGGGGGTGAGGTGGAGGCCCCATGATTGAGCTCAGGGGTCTTCCCCATCCCTCAGACACAGGGGCCTGACAGCACTCACTAGAGATCTTCTTCACTACTGTGTAATCCTGGTTATGGAAATACACAGTAATAAATCTCACTCCAGACATTTCCAGAGTCCTCACCTCTCCAGTTCTGTCCATCTGTTATTCCCATAGATAAGAATGATGTAATGTGACGTCATCAGAATCTCTCACCTCTCCAGTAAGCCGGAAGAGGATCTCTAGGGTGAGGTGTAATATCCTCTCCGCCATCTCGTCCCTGTCCATATCCACCCTTGATGGGTCAATCAGAATTCTCTTATATAGAAGATCTCCACTGAGAGGATCCAATATTGTAGAGACCTGAATGGGAAGAAGATGACGATGTAACATCATAAAGAATCTGGTGTAGTAATACAATTTTTGGAGATAACCGTTCACTAGATAGAGATGATTGCCGCACTGCCATGAGGAGCCCACACTAATTCTGCTTCCTCATTACAGTGAATGGATCCTTTGGGGGTTTCATCTGAATCATGTCATTTGAAGAATTACATGTAGACTGTGCTGTTTCTATTTGTTTTAGTTAAAACTGCTATTTAATGTTTTTCATGCCTGTCTCTGCTGACATCTACTGGTCAGACCTTTCGGCTCCTCTGTTTCTTTTGTCCAGCCCATGGGAGTGTCTGATGACCCTCTTGCATCACATCCTGGTACGTTCATTCCAAACCAGAGTTTGTGAGAACAACATCCCATATTGGATTGGATAGGAGCAAAGTCTTCTGACCACGTAGTAGCTACAGAGGCAAGCATCACTGGAGAATTACAATGCCAAGTACTTGGATTACTGCACTCTGCATGTCCTAACCTTTGGAGAAAATAAACCACCATTGTTTCATCTCAGCATGTGCATGCTTCACTCTGGAGCGCTCTGGTCCTGTCTGCCCCACCTATAGGAAAAACGAAGATTCTCACAACCTCTCACAACTACGCACCTTCCATCGCCTTTAAGTGGGGACAGAACAGTCAGAAGACTGCTTAAGAGCTCAATACCCCGGCTACAGATCCCTAAGAACCCTGTAACTTCCCATGTAATCTGCCTAGCAACAAGCCTTGTGCACTAGTCTGCCTGCACAGTGCATGCCTGGACAAGCCTAAGGGGAA
This sequence comes from Anomaloglossus baeobatrachus, assembly GCF_048569485.1. Taxonomy (NCBI): domain Eukaryota; kingdom Metazoa; phylum Chordata; class Amphibia; order Anura; family Aromobatidae; genus Anomaloglossus; species Anomaloglossus baeobatrachus. The sequence goes on from NW_027444943.1 coordinate 129,479, forward strand.
GCTCTCCCATCTGCCACGTCCTGTGTCACCTCTGCTTGCATTGTAAAGGGACAGTTTATGCACCTGCTGTTTCTCTCTTGCCATACCACTTCTATAGACTTGCAGTACATTATACCTCATTACTGCACATCGCTGCACTGCGAACCCCAAGTTTTACTAAAGACACCTTGGGAATCTCATCAGGGAGTCCTTGCAGAGCTGCACAACGATTTTTGGACCCCTATTCAAAAGTCAAGTTTCTTAAAGAGACAGTACACCTTAAATGAAAATGGCCGAAAAAGACCTTGGACAGTTCCCCGCTGCTGAAACAGAGCAAATACAATCTGATACTCTCCATTATGAAGCCCAGGAGGCAGAGCCCACGCTTTCAGCAGACCAAGATGTCCGACCGAAGCGCTCTTCCGAACCCACGATAAAGGCCACTGAAAACTATCACACTATGAAAGATGAGCTATGTGAACACCTGGAGGAACAGTGGGAACGAGTCACCTATTACATGTCAAGACTTGAATCCTCATCAGGTGATGCCACATGCTTACAAGCCGCTCTGGAACGGCTGAACACAGCTCATGAAAGATACAAGAGACTGTCAACAAGGTACATTACCTTTCTAAAAGACTCTAAAATTGATGAAGCTCTTTCAGACCTAAGCAAGGCAGAAGAGGTAGACAAGGAAAGAGATGCCAAGGTGCAAGATGCCATAGACAAGGCAGAACACCGTATCTGTCACCAGCAAGAAACCAGATCACACCGATCAACCTCATCTAGACGTTCCTCTCGGTCATCCGGGTCATCATCCTCAAGAAGCTCAGCCCTGAGCGATAGGATACTAGAGGCCCGCATAAGAGCAGAGGAATCCAAGGTGAGACGTTCCTTCAGAGAAAGAGAAGTAGAGGAAGAAGCCAAAAAGGACAGAAGCAGAAGCCCTTGCAAAAGCAGAAGCCGCTAAAGCAGAAGCCAAAAGGGCAGAAGCCCTTGCAAGAGCAGAAGCCGCTAAAGCAGAAGCCAAAAGGGCAGAAGCAGAAGCCCTTGCAAGAGCAGAAGCCGCTAAAGCAGAAGCCAAAAGGACAGAAGCAGAAGCCCTTGCAAAAGCAGAAGCCGCTAAAACAGAAGCCCTTGCAAAAGCAGAAGCTGCTAAAGCGGAAGCCAAAAGGGCAGAAGCGGAGGCTCGGATAAACATTTTTCGGTCACAGATGGAAGAGGAAGTTGCGCTAGCTAAAGTGAGACTACTTGAGCAAGCATTGATCCAAGGTCCTGATCCAGCTCACTCGCCACCACTGGAAGCAGACAATCCAGTTGATCGCACAAGAGACTACGTACTGAATCAGTTACCTGTAGCAACCCCGGTTTGCAGTACCGTCCAAGCCGACAACACCAAAACCTCCAACTTATCTCTACCAGTGCCAGTGCCACCTAAAGCACCCGAGCAAATTAATAACAGTCACCAAGAGGTGCCCTCTCAAACACAGTCACCACGGAAAGATGGCAACCAAGTGTTTCCTGACCCACTTCCACAGCTCAAGCAGCGGTCATCAGAATCTACAGAGGCTAAACCACAGCTCAACCCTGCAGCAACGTCATTTTACCCGGGTACATCTCATCCATTCTCGCCAGGCAGCCCATACGCCCCAGGGGCATCACGAGTCGTCATGGCAACAAGTTGAGAGAAATCAGATATGTCTGAGTTTGCCAGGTTCATGGTGAGCAGAGAGCTAATCAACACTAGTCTCACGAAATTTGATGATCGTGCAGAGAGCTACAGGGCCTGGAAAGCAACTTTCAAGGCAGCCATCGCCAATCTCAACTTCACTGCAGAACAGGAGCTCGACCTCCTGATCAAGTGGTTGGGCCCAGGCTCTACAAACCGTATCAAGAGCCTCAGAACCATCTATGTGGGGCAAGCAGAAGCAGGTCTCGCTGCTGCATGGCAGAGACTGGAACGCACCTTTGGCAGCACAGAAGCAATAGAGAAAGCCCTATTCAAGAGACTGCAGGACATCCCAAAGATCAACCTTAAAGAAGTCCACAAGCTTCAAGACCTAAGTGATCTGCTCATGGAGCTGGAGCTCGCCAAAAGAGATCCTCGTCTGTCTGGGCTGTGCTACCTGGATACAGCCCATGGAGTGAACCCAATCGTCGTGAAGCTGCCATACAGTCTGCAGGAGAAATGGGCAACGTCAGTCTCAAGGTAAAAAAGAATGCATGACGTCACCTTTCCCCCATTTATTCAGTTCTGCAAGTTCATCGACGAGCAGGCCCAGATGAGGAACGACCCCAGCCTTGACTTCCTAGAGTTCAACACTTCGGCAGCTGCAACATCATCATCAAGGTATGAAGGTGCCATACACAAACGTAGAGACATTAAGAACACTGTGAGTGTTAGGAAGACTGAGCTACCATCACCTGCAGCACCCACAGATAAACAGTACACCATCTCATCACGAGATAAGTCTTTCAATCAAGAATGTCCCATCCATAAAAAACCGCATTCACTGAACAAGTGCAGAGGGTTTAGATCCAAAACCCTACAGGAGCGCAAGGAAGTCCTCACAGAGCTTGGGATCTGTTTCAAATGCTGTGCATCACTTGAGCACATGGCCAAGGACTGTAAATCCATCGTCAGGTGTGAGGAGTGTCATAGTGAAAAACACGTTTCAGCCATGCACCCAACCCAGCTAGCTAGAGACACACCGGCTGCAGTCACCACCACTCCCACTCCAAGTCATGGCGGGGAGTCCAAGAATCAGACTGACACCACCACAGCCGTCTCCTGCTCATGCTCAGAGGTATGTGGAGAGGGCCAAACACAGCAATGTTGTGCCCGAATATGCCTCATCAAGGTTTATCCCGAGGGACATCCAGAAAAGGCAATGAAGGTGTATGCCATCATAGACGACCAAAGCAACCGGTCCCTGGCAGGAACCAAATTCTTTGAAGCCTTCGGAATTAATGGACTATCAGAACCCTACACCTTGAACACCTGCTCGGGTCGCATAGAGACTAGCGGCAGAAGAGCCCAGGGATTCATTGCTTCTCCTATCAATGGGAAGACTGAAATATCTCTACCAACGCTCGTTGAATGTGACCAAATACCCAGCCACAGGAATGAAATTCCTACTCCAGAAGCTGCATTTCATCAACCACACCTGAGACACCTAGCTAGTGTTATCCCACCTCTGGACAATAATGCAGAGATTCTACTCCTGCTCGGCAGAGACAATCTAAGGGTACACAAGGTGCGACAACAGTGTAATGGGCCTGACTATGCACCATACGCCCAGAGACTGGACTTGGGATGGGTAGTCATAGGAAATGCGTGCGTTGATCGATCAGAAATTGACTCCTTCAAAACTTATGTGCATGGAGATGGGCGCACAACCTGCTTAAAGCCATGTCCTCATCACTATGGAGTGAAAGAGAAGTCTCCAGACACAATACAGCTACCTGACATCGCTTCTTCTCTGCATATCGACAACTTGGGAAGATCAGTCTTTCACACAACCAAGGACGACGATAAAGTAGCCTTGTCAGTAGAGGACAGAGAATTCATCGGAATAATGGACTGTGAGTTTTCTAAAGACAAAACCAACCATTGGGTCTCTCCATTACCCTTCCGATCTACCAGGGTAAGACTCCCAAACAACCGAGCTCAAGCTCAGACCAGATTTAACTCTCTTCAGCGTTCTATGAGCAGCAAACCTGAAATGAGAGAACATATTGTCGCCTTTATAGACAAGGAAGTCTGCAACAACCTAGCAGAACCTGTACCAGCCGAACTGAATCCAGCAGATCACGCAACTAGACCTACGTCTATAATTTCTTTTGCTAACTCTTCTTGGCTTACAGGTCCAGAGTTCCTGCTGAGACAGTCAGAAGAAGGTGTCCAGGAAGCCTTCAGCATCCTAGATCCAGACAACGATCCAGATGTCCAAGCTGAAGTCAATATCCTGGCCACCAGTGCAGGAAAAAAGGCCAACCTCGGTTGCCAACGTTTTGAACGTTTCTCCAGCTGGATGAGGATCGTCAGGACTGTCGCTAGGTTAGTGCACATCGCCAGATGCTATCATACGGACCTTAAAAACAAAGACTGTCATCGCTGGCATGTCTGCCACAAACCCCTTTCTTCTGAGGACATCTCCCATAGCGAGTCCCTCATAATACGCCACCTCCAACAGAGTGAATTCGCCATAGAATGGAAATGTTTATACAACAAACAGCAGATTCCATTAAGAAGTCCTCTCGCCAATTTAAACCCAGTCATCAACAGTTTCGGCTTACTGAGAGTTGGCGGTCGTTTGAACCAGGCTCATCTTGGAGTTGCAGAACAAAATCCTCTCATCATTCCCAACAAACACCATGTTACAGTCTTGCTGATCCGACACCACCATGAAAAGACTGAACACCAAGGCAGGCAAATTACAGAAGGTGCTTTATGGTCTGCAGGCCTCTGGATTATTGGGATGAAGAGATGTGTAGCACAAATACTACACGATTGTGTGCAATGTCGTAAAGCGAGAGGAAAACTGTACCAACAAATGGCTGACTTGCCTACAGACAGACTTTCTACAGAGTCACCTTTCACCTACGTGGGCCTAGACGTTTTCGGACCATGGATGGTGTCCACACGCAGAACCCGCGGCAGCCAAGCAAACAGCAAGCGGTGGGCTGTGTTATTCCCCTGCATGAGTGTTCGAGCCGTTCACATTGAGGTGTTAGAGTCCATGGATACCTCCAGCCTAATCAACGCCTTGAGAAGGTTCCTTGCCATCAGAGGACCAGTGAAACAGCTGAGGTCTAACTGTGGAAGCAACTTCGTCGGTGCATGTAGAGAACTGAACATCGACACCAAACCTATCCAAGATCAGCTGGCAGAGAAAGGTTGCAGCTGGATCTTCAATCCCCCTCACAGTTCTCACATGAGAGGCTCCTGGGAGAGGATGATCGGGATTTCACGCAACATCTTGAACTCCATGCTAATGTACGTCAATTCCTCAAGACTCACACATGAGACTCTAGTCACTCTTTTAGCTGAAGTCTCAGCCATTATCAATTCAAGACCCCTTGTGCCGGTGACCATGGATCCAGAAACACCAACCATATTAACTCCTACTATTCTCATTACCCAATAAACTGATAACGCGGTAATGCCCAGCGGAGAGTTCACCCACGCGAACACTTATCAAAAACACTGGAAACGGGTTCAATACTTGGCTGACTACTTCTGGAACCGATGGAGGAAGGAATACCTCACCATTCTTCAAGGAAGAAAGAAGTGGCGATATCCGAAGCCGAACCTCAAGGATGGAGACCTAGTCCTCATGAAAGATCAGACCACAGAAAGGACTGACTGGCCTATGGGACTGATTACTAGGATACTGCCTAGTCAGGACGGCAATTTTCGGAAGGTGGAGCTAAAGGTCATCAGGAAAGGTGAGACGAAGACCTTTGCAAGGCCAATCCACGAACTTGTTCTGCTTTTGCCCATAGAGAGCGTCCCTACAGGATGAACGCTACCGGACCTGAACTTTGAGCCATCCTTCTTGTTTTGGACTCAATTGAGCTTGTTTTTGCATTTAACATGCCTTTCCTTTCAGGTTGTATTATGGACTTAATAGTGAAATCCCCAAAGTGAATTTCAGACGGGGAGTGTGCTGTTTCTATTTGTCTTAGTTAAAACTGTTATTTAATGTTTTTCATGCTTGTCTCTGCTGTCATCTACTGGTCAGACCTTTCGGCTCCTCTGTTTCTTTTGTCCAGCCCATGGGAGTGTCTTGTGACCCTCTTGCATCACATCCTGGTATGTTCATTCCAAACCAGAGTTTGTGAGAACAACATCCCTTATTGGATTGGAGCTACTAGGAGCAAAGTCTTCTGACCACATAGTAGCTTCAGAGGCAAGCATCACTGGAGAATTACAATGCCAAGTACTTGGATTACTGCACTCTGCATGTCCTAACCTTTGGGGAAAATAAACCACCATTGTTTCATCTCAGCATGTGCATGTTTCACTCTGGAGCGCTCTGGTCCTGTCTGCCCCACCTATAGGAAAAACGAAGGTAAGATTCTCACAACCTCTCACAACTACACGCCTTCCCACGCCTTTAAGTGGGGACAGAACAATACTTTCTACTCTACAGCATGTGATCAAAGACAAGCAGCCCCACAGAGACTAACTCTTGTTAGCCTGCCTAAGTCTGTGGTTCGATGCCTGCGTCTCCCTGTGCTGCTCACAGACATCAGAGAAGTTAACATGCAATGTACAAGAATCTATAATATCCATAGATCCTGACGCCGCCATGACAGTTGGCAAAACCTGCAAAAATCTCCTTGCAAAATTGCACAACATCCACAACATAGACATTTTCAAAGAGATTTTTTTTTCGAAAATAAAATAGTTACAGACAGATGCCAGATATTTAACGGGGTTGTCCGGGACAACGATTGTGACGATGTACACTGAAAAATTACATCAGGGTCTGGAGTGAGATTTTTGGCATAGGGAATGTCACAGTTTGGTATGAATTAGAGAAACGGTGGCATCACACCCTTGTTCTGGCTGAGCTTTGCTCATTTTGGCAAAGCTGATTAAAATTGGCGTGAACGTGTTATACACACACCAGCCTGTCTCCTCTTCACCTTTAGACTCCTGCAATTAAGACCTTTGGTCCCATGACGTGATGTCGAAAAGGTTTTTAAGCAGTCCTATAAATCGGCATATAAACACTGGGGCCCCTAGGAGAATGGGGGCCCTGTGAAATTGACCAGTTTGTTCTCCCTTTCCCCTAATGCCAGTCCTGCATGCCAGCCAGTCTTCTTGTCAGTTCTTTAGACTCTTGCAATTAGGAGACCTTTTGTTACATCATGTCACATGAGTTTGAAGTCATCAGAAGTCTCAGAATAACACTGATGGGGTTCCTAAGACAGTGGAGTCCCTGAAAAATTGCTCCCAAAGCTGGCCCTGACTGTAACTAGGGCTTATTTTTGGAGTAGGGCTTATTTTTCAAGTATTCTTCACAAATCCTGTAAATTCATGCTAGGGCTTTTTTTTGGGGTAGGTCTTATTTTCAGGGAACTAGGGTATTCACGAACCCTCTGCAGGTCTTTGAGTTGCAATCATAACAACATAGAGAAGGCACTAGAAACAAACAGCAGAAGAAGCAGAAGCAAGGAAAATACAGCTGAAAAAAAACAGCAGAAAGTCTAAAAATGTAAATACAAAATAAGTGCAAAAAGTACATGAGTAGATATCTCTTACAGGATAGAGCTGGAGAAAACACATCCTGAGGAACATCGGGATCTTCTTGTTTACAGTCCTGTGGGAGAAGAGGACGGGGACATCTCTCTGGTGTTGTCCTCTTACTGGATAGAACTGGAGGAGACACATACAGGGACTGAATTCATTCCTTACATACAGATAATTATAGGCCGTGTGTATTTAGTCCTGTCTATTACCTGGTGATGTGAGGGGCTGGGGATCCTCCATCATGACGTCCTTGTACAGATCTTTGTGTCCTTCTAAATACTCCCACTCCTCCACGGAGAAATAGACGGTGACGTCCTGACACCTTATAGGAACCTGACACATACAATGATACCGTCACCCCCGATCCCTTCATAGCGTTACTGTATAATGTCCCAGCATTCCCAGCAGTGTCACCTCTCCAGTCAGCAGCTCAATCATCTTGTAGGTGAGTTCTAGAATCTTCTGGTCATTGATGTCCTCATGTATCGGGGGGTGAGGTGGAGGCCCCGTGATTGGGCTCAGGGGTCTTCCCCATCCCTCAGACACAGGGGCCTGACAGCGCTCACTAGAGGTCTTCTTCACTACTGTGTAATCCTGGTTATGGAGAGACACAGTAATAAATCTCACTCCAGACATTTCCAGAGTCCTCACCTCTCCAGTTCTGTCCATCTGTTATTCCCATAGATAAGAATGATGTAATGTGACGTCATCAGAATCTCTCACCTCTCCAGTAAGCCGGAAGAGGATCTCTAGGGTGAGGTGTAATATCCTCTCCGCCATCTTGTCCCTGTCCATATCCATCCTTCACGGGGCAATCAGGAGAATTCTCTTATATAGAAAATCTCCACTGAGAGGATTCGATATTGTAGGGACCTGAATGGGAAGGAGATGAGCCGATATGTAAAATTCTGCAGATAATAAGGGAGATAAGATATATCACTTTAGTAGGAAAAAAATTTCAACATGAAATGTGTTATGTAAGTAGTAAAACAGACCGATAAAAGTAGCACATTGTTTTTATAGCAATATAAATACAATGAAAAGTGATGAATTATCCATATTGCACCTAGAATGGTATCAATCAAAATGTCGGCTCATCAAGCAAAAAACAAGTCCTCACTCAAATCCATCGACGCAAAAAGAATAATGTTACCGTTGTCATAAAATGGCGACACAAACTGATTTTTTTTTACAAAAGTGATATTTATTCATCACTAGAGATGAGTGAACCTGAAGTTCAGTGTCCGGTACGAACTCAGACTTTTCCAAGAAGGTGCGGAGATCGGATGCTTTACATATGTAAACCACTCTCGCGAGTATCGATATGCTCGGGTACGCTCGGTGCTCAGCCCAGTGTGAGCCGCTTGCAGTGTTTATCGGCTCGCACTGGGGGTAACAACAGCATGATCGGAAATAGTGTGTGACTCGCCCACCCCAGGGCTATGGAAAACCTGGTGCCGGGCCGGACTAGTCGGGGGGTCGTCAGTGGTGGCGGGGCCCGACTCCGTGACCCTGGTGGGAGTCAATTAATATGGCTTCAGTGGGGTTGATTAAAGTTTGTATTTTCGTGACGCCACTTGTGGTTTGCGGCTATTAAGCCGCCGCTGCTTTATGAGGCCTCTGGGGCTGGTGGTATGGCAGCTCGGATGGTTCTGCTCCCCACAGGTGGAGCGGTTCCTCGGGGCAACAGTTGGTGCTCGTGAGAGTCTATGGTGTGATGTTGTGTGAATAACACGGTGCAGGGCCGACAGGCAGTGAAAGAAACAGGCACAAACAGTAGTCTCTTTACCTTCTCCTCTTTTACTTGGCAACAGTTTAGTCCTGGGAGACCGTCACAGGTGGTAAAGATGATCCGGCCGGCCTGGAAGTGCCTGGGGGTGATCTCTTTGGCCAGTTGAGTGTGAGGCCTACTCCCTGCTCTTTCTTTCCTTCTACAGGACCCTGCACTCTGAATTTAGCAATGGCCCTCTTGCTGCTGGGACCGGTGGTTCGTCCCTTTTTCTGTGTGGTAGGCTGCGCAGGCCCTCTCGGGTGCTTCTCTGCTGGAGTCCTCACCAGGACCTTGGAATGCAGCTGTACCTCCAGATTGCTGATGGGCCAGGGGGCTTGCAGCTTTCCTGCCCTCCGGATTCGGCCACCCGGGAAGGATTTTATACCCTGGCAACCACAGACTCCGATGTCTGAGTCTCTTCTGTGCCTTTCTGCAAATCTTGCTTCACTGGGCCAAGCTATTCCAGCTCTAGGCCCCAGTTCCACAAGACAGCACATTCTGCTCTCTCTACACAGACTGAACACTAACTCCTCCCTCAGGTCAGACTTGAGGAATGCTCCTTGGAACTCCAGGTTCAGAGCTCCCCCTGCTGGCCTGAGGGAGAAACTGCGTTGGATGTTGAACTTACTGGCCAATGGTTCCCCCAATTACCTCCAGACTCAGCATTAACCCTTTGGAGGGGCAATGCTGTTGTAGCGACCAGGTCCTGGGGCGCCACATGTGCACCCCCCCCCAAAAAAAAAAAAAAAATGGAAAAAAACCCACCAACTCTCCTGTGGAAGTGATCTGTTTATGGCTGCATGTGGGTGGAGATGCGAACTGCCCAATTAATGACTTCAAATGAAGTTTAAGTCAAGTTCAGGTCCTAGTTTCACCAAACACATTTAGTAATGTTTAATAAAAAACAGACTTCAAGCAACAGTCTCCTTATTAAGCTATGGTGGGTAAAGGTTTAGCTGCCTGTCAAGCTTCACACGCCTCCTGGCCCGTGTAGGGAGGACAGAACAAGGGCTTATATTTTATGTATACTCAAAAAAGCCCCAAAAATCCTACTAGGGATTATTTTCAGGGTTTCACAGAAACAGGGTAGAAAGAGTTGATGGTGCTTCCTCCCCCTTACACAGAGGTTATGTGATCACTGCTGAGTCATTATATCAGCCCCAGTTATAAGGGAAGTAAGATGAAAATAACAAATACTTCAATACAGAATTAGCCCTCTCCCCCCGAATGTGTGAAATATAGGAAGATACCACTGTCAATCCAAATCTTATTAGCTCCAATCAGGTAAAGAAAACAGCCACATATACAAAATAATAAGTGTTACAAAATAGCTAAGAAATATTTACATGTGGTCATAAACATATAATATGACAGTGTCCGGCTTTTAGTCATAGGGATGGCCCCGATGAGGTTTTAGTCATTGCTCAGTATACAGTGATCAGTGGTTGTATACGCGCTCTCGGTACTGACTGACAGCAGGTTCTAATGCTGAGCGGCTGTCAGTCACTGTAGGGGGGGCAGGGTATATACCGTGTTTTTCGTTTTATAAGATACACACCAAATTTAGAGAAAAAAAAAAAAAAAAAAAAGAAAAAAAACATGGGGTCCATTTTATAATCCGGTGGTGTCTTACCAGAGGCGAGTGGCAGCGGTGGTCACAGGAGGCAGGGGCAGTGCTGGAGTAGGCGATGCTGCAGGTGGTGCAGAGGGGGACCCAGATACTCACTGCGGGCTGCAGCGCTGCTCTGTCCTCGTACTGTGGGTTCTGCTCTTTCCTGGAGCACTGGGCTCTGCTCTTCTCTGCACTGGGGTTTCAAAGAAATGGCGGCTGGAGTCGCCGCCTGCGCTAATGAGAGCTTGAGCTGAGATCTCCATCTGTGCATGCGCCAACTCTGGGCACTATTAGTTGAAGTACTCACCACCCTTGGCCGCCCAGATGCCCGCCGTCGCCTGCTACAAGGATGGCGGTCGCACAGATGCCAGCCGCCAGCCACACAGATGCTATATTCGGATTTTAAGAAACACCCCTAATTTTCCTCCCAAAGTTTTGGGAGGAAAAGTGTGTCTTAGGTACACTTGCGTTTCTTCCCTTCCGTCACAATCCGCCCTTTTGGAAAACAGCCGAATCCGTTAACGGATGTTTCCCATTGACTTGTATGGATGACGGATTGTGCCAAAAGTACCTGCGTTGCTTCCTCTGGCCAATGCTGCATTGCTTCCGCCGGGCGGAGGGAACGCAGCATGTAACGTTTTTTTTGAGCAGCGGAATCTTTAGGATTTCACTGTGCATGCTCTCTCTGGCTCCCTGCACCCGTAACCAGGGTAAACATCGGGTAACTAAGCAAAGTGCTTTGCCTAGTTACTCGATATTTACCCTGGCTACGTGTACAAGGAGCCAGTGCTAAGCGGTGTACGCTGGTAACCAAGGTAAATATCGGGTAACCAAGCAAAGTGCTTTGCTTAGTTACCCGATATTTACCCTGGCTACGTGTGCAGGGAGCCCGACACTTCCCCGCTTGGCTCTGCCCATTCCCGCACTCCACTCCACTCCACATGTACACAAGCGTACACACACACACACACACACACACACGCGCACACCCACTCACCTGTCCTCAGCGCCATGGCCCGCTCGGCTCCACCCACCCCGCCCCTCGCACATTCTCGGCGGCCGAACGATCAGCTGATCACCCGGTGACCGGCTGCTGTGAGCGATCAGCTGATCACCTGGCGACCGGCTGCTGTGAGCGATCAGCTGAGTGTTCACAATAGTCTGCCGCCGGTGACACTGTAAAAAAAAAAAAAAAAAAAAGCTGATTCCGTTGTTTTGTACGATCCGTTGCATCCGTTGTGCCACTATATGGAACACATCCGTTGCATCCGTCACACAACGCAATGGAACGGGTGCCGTTCAACGCAAGTGTGAAACTAGCCTTATAATACGAAAAATACGGTATGTGGTAATAACAGACATTTCCCTTATTTTCCCACCAGTATCGCTCGGCATCAGCAATAAAAACTCGATGCTGAAGTTGGTTTCTTATTGGTCCAGTTTCTTATTCGGGGCTGAAGTTGGTTTCTTATTTGGATTTATTTTTTTTTACAGGTTTAACAACAAACGTACAACAATCACAATAGTAAAGTACAATGCAGAGCGGAGTTATTAACTCTTTCCATAACGCCCTTCAGTGCCACTTTGAGGCCTATTTTTATTCCAGTTTTATCATTTTTGTTGCAGCTTTTCACTGTATTCACATCTGAGCTCCGCACTGCAGTGTAGTTTATTAGTTTTATTTTTGTTGCTAAAAACCTGTAAAAAAAACAGAAAACAGAAAAAATAATAAGAATCCAACTTCAGTGTCGTCATAAAAAGAAAAAGAGGACGACAGAAACATGAACATGAAGCCAAGCAAAGCACGAAAAAAGGCGCAAAAAATTACTTGAATGTCCGAACAAGAAAAAAAAAAAAAACTCAGCTCCTTAACCCCTTAAGGACAAAGTCAGTTTTGTACTTAATGCCGCGGCCATGTTTTGCATTTCTGACCAGTGTCCCTTTATTAGGTGATAACTCTGGAGCTTCCTCAGATCCCGGTGATTCTGACATTGTTTTTTTCATCACATATTGGACTTCAGGATAGTTATAAATTTAGGAGAATAAGTTTTGCTTTTATTTGTGAAAAAAGCGGAAAATTGATGAAAATTTGTAAAATTTTGCAATTTTCAAACTTTTAATTTTTCTGCCCATAAACCAGAGATTCTGTCTCACAGAAAGATAATAAATCCCATTCCCCACATGTCAGTTTACATCAGCACAAGTTTTGATACAACATTTTTGGGGTTAGGAAGTTAGAAGGGGTCAAAGTTCATCAGGAATTTCTCATTTTATTCAACAAAATTTACAAAAACATTTTTTTAGGGCTCACATCACATATGAAGTGACTTTAAGAGGCCGAGGTGACAGAAAATGCCCAATAGTGACCCCATTCTAAAAACTGCACCTCTCAAAGTGCTCAAAACCACATCCAAGAAGTTTATTTCAGGTGCTTCACAGGAACTAAAGCGATGTGGAGTGAAAAAAAAAATAATTTTGCCTACAAATGTTGCTTTAACGCCAATTTATTCACTTTTAGAAGAAATAACACAACAAAATGGACCCCAAAATGTATTCCCCAGGTTCTTCTGAGCGCGCTGATACCCCACATATGGTCAGAAACCTCTGTTTGGACAAATGGGAGAAACCGGAACAGAAGGATCAATATCTGAATTATGGAACAGAAATTTGGCTGAAATAGATTGCGGGCACCATATTCCATTTGTAGGGCCCCTAAGTTACCTAAACAGCAGAAACCTCTCACAAGTGACCCCATCCTGGAAACTAGACCCCTCAAGGATTTTATCTAGGGATATAGTGAGCATTTTGAACCTACAGGTAGTTCACAGAGTTTGGTAACATTAGGCCGTCATATTGAAAAATTTCATTTTTATTACAAAAATATTGCTTCAGCACCAAATTTCTCACTTTTTCAAGAGGTAATACGAAAAAGTGGACACCACAGTATGTTATCCAATTTCTTATGAGCGCAGGGATACCCCACATGTGGTCAAAAACCTCTGTGTGGACAAATGGGAGGGCTTGGAATGGAAGGAGTTGAAATAAATTGCAGGCATTATGTCGCATCTGCAGGGCCCCTACGGTACCTATACAGCAGAAACCCCCCACAAGTGACCCCATTTTGGACACTAGACCCTTCAAGGATTTTATTCAGGGGTATTGTAAGCATTTTGAATCCACTGGTAGTTCGGAAAAATGTTGCTGGAGCAGAAAATGTCTCACTTTTAGGCTATGTGCCCACGATCCGGCGACACAACGTGTCTATGACATAGTGCCAGCCTTCCTGCAGAGATGTGAGTGTTGTCCGCGGGAGAACGCAGCTGCCCGTGCCCACAATCAGGGTTCGGGCCGCTGCGGACCTTAGCTATATTGTCACTGCAGAGAACACTCTCGTCTCCACCGCAAACAATTGACATGCTGTGGATTGGGAAGCCACGCCAAAAGTCAGTTTATGCTAAAGAGAAAAGAAGCACAGTGGGCAGGAGATTTCTAAAAATCCTCCCACTGCACTTGTACTGCACAACGCAGAGTTCTGGACGCAGCCAAAACACTCTGGGTCTAAAACGCTGTAAACAATGATCGTGGAAACTCAGCCTAAAAGGCTTGTATGGATGGATGGATGGATGGATTGATGGATAGACCGAGGTAAAACACACATATAATGTCCCACCCCCCTGCATATTTTAAGCTGGTACTGTTTAGTGACTTTCATGTGGCACTAAAGGGTGTGTAACCTCATATTTAGCCAAAAAATAAATTAATTTAAAAAAACGATGTAGCGCCTCCAAGCAACCCTCAGGGCACTACTACTGCATCCCCACAAGGATGCAGGGCCTACCTCCTGGTACCTGGAATGCCATTGCCATTTACACCAACACACATACAACCCTCAGTTCCCATTCCAAACCAGGGGTTATAAAGTAGCCAGACACATGGGAGATGGACACCTGGTGGGTGGAGCCTTACCATGGGCTAGACATCCTGGTGGGAGGGAACTAGAGAAAGTCGAGTTCTGGACACCGGAGTGTGCGGAGGTGCCTGGTGAGGGTCGTGTATCGGTAACCCGGAGTCACGGAAAGAGGTCGCCAGGGCAGGTACGCCCGAGTACCGCTGGAACTGAAGCACACGCGGGGCACAGGGCCCTAGGTCAGGCGCAGTTTCAGGCGGCCTGGCAATTACCTGCATGGTGAGGGGACCTACATGGACTTCATCTACCCACAAATCTGGGGGCATCAGCAGTAATCTAGGATCAGGGATCTGGACTCAGAATCAGCCCTACAGGGTCCGCACTGCCAGCCATACGGAATAGAAGAACTGTTACCTCAAAATTAAGAACAGCCGGGACTCCTAGATTCTCCAGGCTCCAGGAGTCCACCACACAGAAAGAGTGTCGGGGGTAGAGCCAACGGATCACACACTGGCAAAGGAGGTTCCAGGGACCATAACCAGCCGCCCAGAGGCTCAGAAGTGAGTAAAGCCTGTTTTACCATAACCCCGACTTGGCCTCCGTTAATCCGGCGCAACTCCTGCACCACACAGTCCCCTGGCTCGCCCTGCCTGCGCAGCGCCTACCATCATAGCTGCCTTTACCATCACCCAGGGGCAATCCCACTCAGCAGCGGCGGTTCCCTACATCCTAACCGAAACCGGCATGTGGCGTCACACCATGACAAACTTTATTCCCTTGTAAATAATCCCTCTTTCAAAAAGCCCCCAGGGCATGGGACCGGGCAACGGCCACCAACGTGACTTCCCCAATACTGATAGACTGACTGACCGGGACCGAGTACCCCATTCCCTTGGCGGCACAGCTTTTTCCTGGCATCACAAACAGGATGTGTGAGAAAATGAACCACCTAGTCATCAACTTGCTAAAAACCTTACCACTTGAAGAGAGAAGCTTGTGGCCGGAGAAGCTACTGGATCTGGTGGATATGTACAACAACATCCCAGTAAGCTCAACCAAGTGTGCTCCTGCCTATCTTATGCGAGCAAGACCTGGAAGATTTTCTGTATATCTTTAGATGGATGTAGAAGTTTCAGAACTAAACTCACCAGATGAAGACTGGGACTACAATCGTCACGCTCAATACAGAAAGATACAAGACTATGTTGAGCAGAATTTAGATCAGAGTCGAGGAAGACAAGAAAAGAACTTCAACAAGACAGCCCAAGCTCCTCCCTTTGCACCTGGAGAAACAGTTCTCAAAAGGAAGAGGAAACTCCACAAACTTGATGACCAATGGGAAAAGGAATCCTATGTGATACTACCTTGCAACTTTGATAATCGAAAAACCTGCTTAATTAGTCGAGACCAAGAAAAAACAACATCCACTGTTTCAAGGGATCACTTAAAGAAATGCCCTGAATTATTGAAGCCAAAAAATGATGTGAAAAGTCCACCTCAAGTTCCCGAGCAAAAAAAAAAAGTGGTCCACACCATCTTGGGAGAGTTTCCAGAGAATTGGCCCTGGCATAATGGAGCATCATCATACCAGTCTTAACATTCCCACAACCGATGGAAGAACCAGTTCCAGAAGGACCGCCTGCTAGTTCATTAGCCAGTCCTACAAAACCAACAGTAGACAGACAATTGCCTAGTCCACCTACAACTAGAAGCGAGACATCCGCAATAGACACAGGAAAACAATATGGGTTAGCTGAGAGACCAGAGTTACGCAGATCAACCCGTAGCAACTTAGGTCAGCTCCCACTTAGGTATAGGGAGATAAGGGTAGTTTACATGCTGCGATCTCGCTAGCGAGATCGCAAGCGATTGTACCCATCCCCGTCGGTTGTGCGACACGGGCAAATCGCTGCCCGTGGCGCACAACCTCGTTAGTCCCCATCACACGGACTTATCTGCCCTGCGACGTCGCTCTGGCCGGCGAACCACCTCCTTTCTAAGGGGGAGGTTCGTGCGGCCTCACAGCGACGTCACACGGCAGGCGTCCAATAGAAGCGGAGGGGTGGAGATGAGCGGGACGTAACATCCCGCCCACCTCCTTCCTTCCGCATTGCCGGCGGGACACAGGTAAGGAGATGTTCGTAGCTCCTGCGGTGTCACACACAGCGTTGTGTGGTGCCGCAGGAACGAGGAACAAGATCGCTAATAAGCAGACAACGATTTTTGGTTTCAGGACGACCTCTCCACGGCAAACGATTTTGACCTCTTTTGCGATCGTTTAAGGTCGCTCGTAGGTATCACACACTGCAATCTCGTTAATGAAGCCAGAGGTGCGTTACAAACACCGTGACCCTGACGATAATTCACTAACGATATCGCAACGTGTAAAGCCCCCTTAAGACTTTAAAGGTAACTGTACAGTTGTTAATGTTTTGATATACGTAATGTTGAAAATGTTGATAAAATCCATGAATCTAACTAATCGCCAAAGAAGTCACCTAATTATCTTTTATTGAAAGTTAACATAAATATGGACCTTGGCTGCAGGACTGGCAGCAGCCAAAAACTTTAACTGTAACATAGTTGCACCAAGTGTGCACCCCATTGCAATTCTTCTTTGCCATCAGGACATTGCTACTGTCACCGAGGAGAGGAAGGTTAGAGGAAAGGTCTGCGGTGGAGCAGCCCGAGACCTGGTCACCATGGAGACCGGTGACCTGCCTCCTTTAGATTGGGTTCTGGGTCCAGGGCCTTTTTGGGTGGTGGTGGGGGAAATGCACCAGTAACGTTGAAGTGAAGTGCCTCCCCTGCGAGGGAAGGAATGTTGTTATTTTCATGTTTTATTTATTGTTCAATAAAACACCTTGTTCTCTTTACAGCCTGAGGATGTGCTGTGTTTAACCAAGGGCGAATGTAGTGCTCCCGATCAACACTCAGGGCACTACTAGGGACTGCATCCCCACAAGAATGCAGGGCCTACCTCCTGGTACCTGGAACGCCATTGCCAGTTACAACACACGTAAAACCCTCATTTCCCATTCCAAACCAGGGTTCATAGAGTAGCCAGACATATGGGGGATGGACACCTGGTGGGTGGAGCCTGACTATGGGGGTAGACATCCTGGTGGGAGGGGACAAGAGAAAGTCGAGTACCGGATACCGGAGTGTGCAGAGGTGCCTGGTGAGGGTCATGTAGCGTTGACCCGGAGTCACGGGAGAGAGGTCGCCAGGGCAGGTATGCCCGAGTACCGCTGGGACCGGAGCACGCGCGGGGCACGGGGCACAGGGCCCTAGGTCAGGCGCAGTGTCAGATGGCCTGGCAATTACCTGTATGGTGAGGGGACCTACATGGACCTCACCTACCCACAAATCCGGGGGCATCAGCAGTAAACTAGGATCAGAGATCTGGACTCAGAATCAGCCCTACAGGGTCCGCACTGCCAGCTGTACGGAAGAGAAGGACTGTTACCTCAAAACCAGGAACACGCAGGACTCCTAGATGCTCCAGGCTCCAGGAGTCCACCACACAGAAGGCGTGCCGGGGGTAGAGCCAACGGATAACACACTGGCAAAGAAGGTTCCAGGGACCGTAACCAGTTGCCCAGAGGCTCAGAAGTGAGTAAAGCCTGTTTGACCATAACCCCGGCCTGGCCTGCGTTAATCCGGCGCAACTCCTGCACCACACAGCCCCCTGGCTCAGACCTGCCTGCGGAGGTCCTACCATCATAGCTGCCTTTACCATCACCCAGGGGTAATCCCACTCAGCAGTGGCAGTTCCCTACATCCTAACCGCAACCCGCAGGTGGCATCACACCATGTGAAACTTTATTCCCAGCTATCAGCTTCACCTTGGCTGGTAATCCAATTTGGAGGTCACTGTTGTTTTTTTTTAAATGATTTATAAATAAATAATTAGAAAAAAATGTGTGGGTCCCCCACCCCAAATTGGAATACCAGCCAACGTAAAGCAGACAGCTGGGGTCTGGTATTCTCAGGGTGGAAAGGTTCATGGTTATTTGGCCCTTCCCAGCCAAAAATTAGCAGGCTGCAGCCACCCCCGAAGTGGCACATCCTGACGCTTCACCCCAGCTCATCCCTTGCCCTGGTCCGGTAGCAAACGTAATATGGGGTAGATACCAGCTGTGTAATGTCACCTGGCATCAAGCCCTGGTGTTAGTAATGTCGTGGCATCTATCAGATACCTGACATCACAACAAAGTCAGTAATAAAAAAAAAATAAAGACGACAAAAAAATTATTTGAAAAAGCACTCCCCAATACACTCCCTTTTCACCAATTTAATGAAAAGGAAAAAAAAAATCCGGTCTGCTGCAATCCATTTTGGAGGTCCCAGGACGATTCTGGACCTTCCAGAATATGGGGGGCATGCTCAGGAAACTTATCCACCATTTTCTGGAAGAGCAGGCAATCCATGTGAGGAGTGTGGCTGCAGTGACCTGAGAATACTGCACTCATACTATCCCGGTCCAACAGAGTGACCTGCAGTAACCTCATTCCAGAATATGGGGGGCACACTCAGTGAACATATCCTCCATTTTCTGGGGGTGCAGGCACTCCATTTGAGGTGCGTGGCTACAGTGACCTGAGAATACTGCACTCACACTACCACGGTTCACAGCACGGCAGTGTGATCTGCAGTAAACTCAGTGTCACTGCGTGCAGAGCCGGCTGAGAGCTGCTCTGCGCATCCGGCTGACATTTCTTCTCATGACAAGGAGAAGGAGGAGTGGCGGGGGATCGACGCTGCAAGAGAGGTACCGAGGGGCCCGGGGATGACCTGGCTGGACCGGGGATAACTTTTCTGCCTCATCTGATATGTCAGGGGTCCGGGGACATGTCACATGAGGCAGGAATCAGTGGAGGAGGACGCGTGCAGCTGGCACTCAACACGTGTGGTGGCCATAATAGGTGATCATGAGGGGAGGTGGACCGAGGGTGGGGGGCACTTTGCCACACTGGGGCAGCGAGGGAGGACATTTATCTCCCATGTGAGATGTGATCAGGGGGAGATAAATCATTATTTACCGACCCTTCCTTTTTCTGCAATGTGATCACGATTCTCCGGTGTATACCGGTGACCACATGACCGGGGAGCGGAAAAACAGCCCGAATCGTGATCTCCAGGGTCTCAGCTGCCCCTGCTAGCCGACATCCCGGAGATTATCCGACGCAGGTGAGTGGTATACACTTTTATCTTACCGCCATTATAATACGAAGATATGGAAGAAATATCCTTCACTACTGACGTATTAATCAGTATGGCGGTCATAAAGGGGTTAAACTGCATGTACAAAACAGAAACAATATGAAAATGATCCCACGATAATAGAGACCCTGCACCTACCTCCACCTGCAGAGCCGCACACTAGATATATAATACCCTGCACCTACCTCCACCTGCAGAGCCGCACACTAGATATATAATACCCTGCACCTACCTCCACCTGCAGAGCCGCACACTAGATATATAATACCCTGCACCTACCTCCACCTGCAGAGCCGCACACTAGATATATAATACCCTGCACCTACCTCCACCTGCAGAGCCGCACACTAGATATATAATACCCTGCACCTACCTCCACCTGCAGAGCCGCACACTAGATATATAATACCCTGCACCTACCTCCACCTGCAGAGCCGCACACTAGATATATAATACCCTGCACCTACCTCCACCTGCAGAGCCGCACACTAGATATATAATACCCTGCACCTACCTCCACCTGCAGAGCCGCACACTAGATATATAATACCCTGCACCTACCTCCACCTGCAGATCCGCACACTAGATATATAATACCCTGCACCTACCTCCACCTGCAGAGCCGCACACTAGATATATAATACCCTGCACCTACCTCCACCTGCAGAGCCGCACACTAGATATATAATACCCTGCACCTACCTCCACCTGCAGAGCCGCACACTAGATATATAATACCCTGCACCTACCTCCTCCTGCAGAGCCGCACACTAGATATATAATACCCTGCACCTACCTCCTCCTGCAGAGCCGCACACTAGATATATAATACCCTGCACCTACCTCCACCTGCAGAGCCGCACACTAGATATATAATACCCTGCACCTACCTCCACCTGCAGAGCCGCACACTAGATATATAATACCCTGCACCTACCTCCTCCTGCAGAGCCGCACACTAGATATATAATACCCTGCACCTACCTCCACCTGCAGAGCCGCACACTAGATATATAATACCCTGCACCTACCTCCACCTGCAGAGCCGCACACTAGATATATAATACCCTGCACCTACCTCCACCTGCAGAGCCGCACACTAGATATATAATAACCTGCACCTACCTCCACCTGCAGAGCCGCACACTAGATATATAATACCCTGCACCTACCTCCACCTGCAGAGCCGCACACTAGATATATAATACCCTGCACCTACCTCCACCTGCAGAGCCGCACACTAGATATATAATACCCTGCACCTACCTCCACCTGCAGAGCCGCACACTAGATATATAATACCCTGCACCTACCTCCACCTGCAGAGCCGCACACTAGATATATAATACCCTGCACCTACCTCCACCTGCAGAGCCGCACACTAGATATATAATACCCTGCACCTACCTCCACCTGCAGAGCCGCACACTAGATATATAATACCCTGCACCTACCTCCACCTGCAGAGCCGCACACTAGATATATAATACCCTGCACCTACCTCCACCTGCAGAGCCGCACACTAGATATATAATACCCTGCACCTACCTCCACCTGCAGAGCCGCACACTAGATATATAATACCCTGCACCTACCTCCTCCTGCAGAGCCGCACACTAGATATATAATACCCTGCACCTACCTCCACCTGCAGAGCCGCACACTAGATATATAATACCCTGCACCTACCTCCACCTGCAGAGCCGCACACTAGATATATAATACCCTGCACCTACCTCCTCCTGCAGAGCCGCACACTAGATATATAATACCCTGCACCTACCTCCACCTGCAGAGCCGCACACTAGATATATAATACCCTGCACCTACCTCCACCTGCAGAGCCGCACACTAGATATATAATACCCTGCACCTACCTCCTCCTGCAGAGCCGCACACTAGATATATAATACCCTGCACCTACCTCCACCTGCAGAGCCGCACACTAGATATATAATACCCTGCACCTACCTCCACCTGCAGAGCCGCACACTAGATATATAATACCCTGCACCTACCTCCTCCTGCAGAGCCGCACACTAGATATATAATACCCTGCACCTACCTCCACCTGCAGAGCCGCACACTAGATATATAATAACCTGCACCTACCTCCACCTGCAGAGCCGCACACTAGATATATAATACCCTGCACCTACCTCCACCTGCAGAGCCGCACACTAGATATATAATAACCTGCACCTACCTCCACCTGCAGAGCCGCACACTAGATATATAATACCCTGCACCTACCTCCACCTGCAGAGCCGCACACTAGATATATAATACCCTGCACCTACCTCCACCTGCAGAGCCGCACACTAGATATATAATACCCTGCACCTACCTCCACCTGCAGAGCCGCACACTAGATATATAATACCCTGCACCTACCTCCACCTGCAGAGCCGCACACTAGATATATAATACCCTGCACCTACCTCCTCCTGCAGAGCCGCACACTAGATATATAATACCCTGCACCTACCTCCACCTGCAGAGCCGCACACTAGATATATAATACCCTGCACCTACCTCCACCTGCAGAGCCGCACACTAGATATATAATACCCTGCACCTACCTCCACCTGCAGAGCCGCACACTAGATATATAATACCCTGCACCTACCTCCACCTGCAGAGCCGCACACTAGATATATAATACCCTGCACCTACCTCCACCTGCAGAGCCGCACACTAGATATATAATACCCCGCACCTACCTCCACCTGCAGAGCCGCACACTAGATATATAATACCCCGCACCTACCTCCACCTGCAGAGCCGCACACTAGATATATAATACCCCGCACCTACCTCCACCTGCAGAGCCGCACACTAGATATATAATACCCCGCACCTACCTCCACCTGCAGAGCCGCACACTAGATATATAATACCCCGCACCTACCTCCACCTGCAGAGCCGCACACTAGATATATAATACCCCGCACCTACCTCCACCTGCAGAGCCGCACACTAGATATATAATACCCTGCACCTACCTCCACCTGCAGAGCCGCACACAGATATATAATACCCTGCACCTACCTCCACCTGCAGAGCCGCACACTAGATATATAATACCCTGCACCTACCTCCACCTGCAGAGCCGCACACTAGATATATAATACCCTGCACCTACCTCCACCTGCAGAGCCGCACACTAGATATATAATACCCTGCACCTACCTCCACCTGCAGAGCCGCACACTAGATATATAATACCCTGCACCTACCTCCACCTGCAGAGCCGCACACTAGATATATAATACCCTGCACCTACCTCCACCTGCAGAGCCGCACACTAGATATATAATACCCTGCACCTACCTCCACCTGCAGAGCCGCACACAGATATATAATAACCTGCACCTACCTCCACCTGCAGAGCCGCACACTAGATATATAATACCCTGCACCTACCTCCTCCTGCAGAGCCGCACACTAGATATATAATACCCTGCACCTACCTCCACCTGCAGAGCCGCACACTAGATATATAATACCCTGCACCTACCTCCTCCTGCAGAGCCGCACACTAGATATATAATACACTGCACCTACCTCCACCTGCAGAGCCGCACACTAGATATATAATACCCTGCACCTACCTCCACCTGCAGAGCCGCACACAGATATATAATACCCTGCACCTACCTCCACCTGCAGAGCCGCACACTAGATATATAATACCCTGCACCTACCTCCACCTGCAGAGCCGCACACTAGATATATAATACCCTGCACCTACCTCCACCTGCAGAGCCGCACACTAGATATATAATACCCTGCACCTACCTCCACCTGCAGAGCCGCACACTAGATATATAATACCCTGCACCTACCTCCACCTGCAGAGCCGCACACAGATATATAATACCCTGCACCTACCTCCACCTGCAGAGCCGCACACTAGATATACAATACCCTGCACCTACCTCCACCTGCAGAGCCGCACACAGATATATAATAACCTGCACCTACCTCCACCTGCAGAGCCGCACACAGATATATAATACCCTGCACCTACCTCCACCTGCAGAGCCGCACACTAGATATATAATACCCTGCACCTACCTCCACCTGCAGAGCCGCACACTAGATATATAATACCCTGCACCTACCTCCACCTGCAGAGCCGCACACAGATATATAATACCCTGCACCTACCTCCACCTGCAGAGCCGCACACAGATATATAATACCCTGCACCTACCTCCACCTGCAGAGCCGCACACTAGATATATAATACCCTGCACCTACCTCCACCTGCAGAGCCGCACACTAGATATATAATACCCTGCACCTACCTCCACCTGCAGAGCCGCACACTAGATATATAATACCCTGCACCTACCTCCACCTGCAGAGCCGCACACAGATATATAATACCCTGCACCTACCTCCACCTGCAGAGCCGCACACTAGATATATAATACCCTGCACCTACCTCCACCTGCAGAGCCGCACACTAGATATATAATACCCTGCACCTACCTCCACCTGCAGAGCCGCACACTAGATATATAATACCCTGCACCTACCTCCACCTGCAGAGCCGCACACTAGATATATAATACCCTGCACCTACCTCCACCTGCAGAGCCGCACACTAGATATATAATACCCTGCACCTACCTCCACCTGCAGAGCCGCACACTAGATATATAATACCCTGCACCTACCTCCTCCTGCAGAGCCGCACACTAGATATATAATACCCTGCACCTACTTCCACCTGCAGAGCCGCACACTAGATATATAATACCCTGCACCTACCTCCACCTGCAGAGCCGCACACTAGATATATAATACCCTGCACACACCTCCACCTGCAGAGCCGCACACTAGATATATAATAACCTGCACCTACCGCCACCTGCAGAGCCGCACACTAGATATATAATACCCTGCACCTACCTCCACCTGCAGAGCCGCACACTAGATATATAATACCCTGCACCTACCTCCACCTGCAGAGCCGCACACTAGATATATAATACCCTGCACCTACCTCCACCTGCAGAGCCGCACACTAGATATATAATACCCTGCACCTACCTCCACCTGCAGAGCCGCACACTAGATATATAATACCCTGCACCTACCTCCACCTGCAGAGCCGCACACTAGATATATAATACCCTGCACCTACCTCCACCTGCAGAGCCGCACACTAGATATATAATACCCTGCACCTACCTCCACCTGCAGAGCCGCACACTAGATATATAATACCCTGCACCTACCTCCACCTGCAGAGCCGCACACTAGATATATAATACCCTGCACCTACCTCCACCTGCAGAGCCGCACACTAGATATATAATACCCTGCACCTACCTCCACCTGCAGAGCCGCACACTAGATATACAATACCCTGCACCTACCTCCACCTGCAGAGCCGCACACTAGATATAGACTGCCGAGACCCACCAACCGGTTCCCCCTCCCCACCGCGCAATGAATGAGACCACACATGGAATATCTTTCTTTTGTACTTTATTGAAGGTATCCACGTAACACCATTCAATGTTGATATAAAAGGGGGTTGCTTGTTATTTTGGCCACAGCTTTAACCACAGGCACAAATCCGCCTTAAACCTGAGGGAGGAGGCCCGATGCCTACGGCCGTCCGTGGCAGGTTGGCTCTCACCAAATCCCTCTTCCACCGGCTGTGACTTTGAAATTGAACCATAACCTTTTTCCGTAGGCACAAAACCGCCTTAAACCTGAGGGAGGAGGCCCGATGCCTACGGCCGTCCGTGGCAGGTAGGTTCTCCAAATCCCTCTTCCACCAGCTTTGACTTCCGAACTTGTAACAGAACCTTCTTAAGGGAGGGAGGGCGGGCGATGCTCACCCTGAGGGCAGATTGTGGTAAGAGGAAGGAGGGACTCCGGAGGCTGCTTATATGCCCTGGAGGAGGTCCCAGCAGGGAAGGGGGGTCAGCGGGGGGCATTGCACAATGGGAAGGAGGGAGAGGTGACCATGGGGGACGTAGCGAGGGGCTCAGCAGTCAGGGGCAGCGGCATCGGCCGCAGTGCCCTGCAGACTGCCGAGACCCACCAACCGGTTCCCCCTCCCCACCGCGCAATGAATGAGACCACACATGGAATATCTTTCTTTTGTACTTTATTGAAGGTATCCACGTAACACCATTCAATGTTGATATAAAAGGGGGTTGCTTGTTATTTTGGCCACAGCTTTAACCACAGGCACAAATCCGCCTTAAACCTGAGGGAGGAGGCCCGATGCCTACGGCCGTCCGTGGCAGGTTGGCTCTCACCAAATCCCTCTTCCACCGGCCACGGAGTGGCGAAGGCCCAAGCCTAAGCTGCGACCCCCACACAGGGCCCTTATGGCCCGCTCAACCCCGTCCTTACTGTCCGACAGGAAATTGTCTAGGCCTATATCATTAAGGCTAAAACCATCCTCTAGCACCAAACGGCTGACCTCTGATTCCAGCATCTCGTGTCCCGGCACTATCCCTCTTCCTGACGCTATAAATTTGGCGATCTGCATATTAACTTGTTGCCTTGACCTTTCCACAGCTGCTATGTTCCTTGCCCCTGTACAACTCAATCTCGGTAATATACTGGACCGTACCCCACTACGTTGCTAAAGAAGCTGCTGAACTTATCTAGGAAAGAAGCTGCTGAACTTATCTAGGAAAGAAGCTGCTGAACTTATCTAGGACCACTTGCATGACCGCAAGCAGATCCTGGATCCTCACATTTACTAGGTCATTTCCACCCGTGAATGACCAGCACCAGTAGGCCAGTGGCTACTCTGGATATGCTCACTACCACGGGCAGGACCTGGGCCCAGGCCAGGCCCCGAACTCTTCTCCAGTGAAACTTGAGGTCACAAACTCCCAGCACGCTTCCACCCGGTCTCGACTCAGTCCGCGGTGCTGCCCAGAATATGTGTGAGTGACCTAGGATCCAGATGCTAGGTCTCGACAGATCTAAAAGAAAAACGGTTACTTCTCTTGTATGCAAAACATTTTCCATCATCGTGTCAGTAAACATCATTGTATTAATGTTTCTTTGGGTTTGAAGGTGCTTAGATAACCGAGATGATATACATATATTTATTTAACAATTTTTTATTTTTTATTTTTTTTTTTTTTTTTTTGTGTGTAATATATAAACGTGCCAAACAGTGGACAACTGGTGGCAGGGAACTACAGGACTGCACGGATAGGTATGAAGCTGGCCCTTGCTGCCTCGGTTGTCGTGTCGATGCGGAAGGAGTGCATGCCATAATCTCCTGGTTGTAGGTCCAGGTAGGAAATAGACATTTTGAGCAATGCCGAAAGTTGTGTCGCCATGAGCGGGATCACTCTGCGTGCTCCAAGAAGAATTTGTTGGGAACCCAAGACTCTAAGTGTCGCTGCAAGGTAAGGATGGGACATAGGATACCTGAAAACGGGAAAATAGGGAACCAAACTCCTCTACCGAGCTGATCTGTTTTGGAGCGCCTTATGCGAACCCGTACTCCACCATTGCAAACTATAACATTGTCGCGTAACAGACCACCGGTGCGACCTAGGGACCTGCTAACTAATTCGCTGACCATCAAAGCTCCGAAGAATGCTAGCGAGAAGCCGGCCGAGAACAAGAGGACCTCGCTGTCATTGGTGCAAACGTCACCTAGCTGGTTTATTATGCCGGAAAGGATGGCAAATGAATTGGCCTTCCTGTTCTCCGTGCACCAGCGCTTTCAGCCTTTAACGGCCTGTTTGAACAGAAAGGCCTTGGTGACATCGGTCCATCCACGAACCTGAAAGTGAGAGGCTATTCCTGCAACCCGCAACTACGCTACTGTGCCCGGCAAGCCACTGGTATGTAGATGCGTTATGTCTCGAGCAACGGAATTGCTAAGAAAAACCGCGGACACCTGGCTAGGCAGCGGTTGAACTATATTGAAATCATTCGTCCCCAGCCTTACCATACAAATGCCACGTTGATGGGATGCCTTAACCAGCGGAATCAACTGTCCACAGGGACCGTCCAGAGGGACTGTGGACACTTTTGGCCATTGTTGTCAGATTCTGGGTGCAATGCTCGAAACTTCTGAAAATCAAATGCAATAAGGCATCAGCGATAGTATTATCAATCCCCGGTATGTGGATGGCCCTGACTCAGATATTATGTTCAAGGCACTTAAGAACTAAGTATCGTAGCAAGCTGATCACCGGTGGTGAGGAAGATGCGAGGTGGTTAACGGCGTGGACGACACTTATGTAGTCAGTCCTGAAGCGGGTCCGATTGTTCGCCAACTTTTCTGCCCAAAGACTTGTAGCTACTATTATAGCGAACAGCTCGAGTAAAGTTTTTTTTTTTTTTTTTTTTTTTTTTTTTTTTTTTTTTTTGTCCACCCAGACAGGTGCCATGTGTTGGGCCAGCGATTAGCGCACCAATTGGGACCAAGGTAAAGGCCGAATCCGGTGGACCCGGCAGCATCCGAAAATAGATATATCAGCGCTGGAAACTTCCTGTTCCTGGAAACATGAACGCCCATTGTAAGTAGCTATGAAGGACCTCCATACACCGAGCTCCTCACGTAGAGCGCTGGTGATGCAAATCCTTTGATGGGAGGCAGTTATGCTCCTAGTGGCCAGGCAGAGCCTCAGGGAAAAGCCCCTTCCCATGGGCATGACTCTAAAGGCGAAGGCGAGCAAGCCTAATAGAGATTGCATTTGCGCCAGGGTTACCTTAGGAACCGCGCAGAACCCGTCAATGAGCGATGAGGTTTTTTCAACCTTTTCGAGTGGTAGCCGAAACATCATGATAATTGAGTCTATTTCGATTCTCAAATGAAAAGGCAGGTCACATGGCCAACTGTTTTTTCGGCCAACAGCGGAAACCAAACTTGTCCGCTATGACCTGGACAGATTTTAACGCGGTTGAGCATGCTTTAGAGTTGGTGTGGGAAAACGAACAAGAAATCATCCAAATAATGGGTGACCAATTTATTCTTTGCCACGTCCTTAACCACCCATTCCAGGAAAGAGCTGAAGAGCTCGAAGTGTGAGCAGGATATGGAGCAACCCATGGTAATTCACATGTGGTAACAGAATTTTTTGTCGAAATAGCGCCCTAGCAGGTGGGACAATCGGGGTGCACTAGTAGCGGGCGAAAGGCAGATGCTATGTCCGATTTTGCCATTAGTGCTCCTTACCCTGCTTTTCGCACCAGTGCGACCGCTTTGTCAAAAATGCGTAGGAAACTGCTGAGTCCTCTGTGGGGATGCCGTCATTGACTGACCGCCCAGCCGGGAAGGACAAGTAGTGTATGAGGCGAAATTCACCCTTTTCTTTCTTAGGCACTATCCCTAGGGGTGAAACGCGAGGGTTTAAGAATGGTAAATCTATAAATGGGCCTGCTAGTCGGCCTAACGCCACTTCCTTCAGTAGTTTGTTCGCCAGGACCTGTGGGAGGTCCCGGGCCGATTTGAGGTTGGGGGCGAAGGTTAGTTCTGAGGAGAACATAAAGGGGGATAAAGAAACCGTGGTTGAAACCGTCCCTAATAGCGTTGGCCGCAGCCTTATTGGGGTAACGTTCTAGCAATGGCTCCACCACGTGCACGTTCACTGGAGTCTTTGGGACTTGGTGGTGCATTTTTAGTGTGATGCCTGTCTAGTTGCTTATCGCATTTGGAGGAGGTGTGATTGCCTCCGCACGATGAGCATTCGTGCTTGTATTTGCGGAGTCCTTGAAACCTGCGATGGCCTTCATTGAAAAGCCAACAGCGACCTGGTCTACGGACATTTGCAGCTCCAGGTGTAGCGTGGTGAGAGGAAAAGTTTGGTGGGCCTGGAAACGACTGGTGGGACTTTTGCGCCATCATAAGCCACGAATCGGTGGCCATAACTTCCCAACGGTTGGAATGCCAAGCATCTTCTAAATTCTTCGTCGTACTTCCACCACGCAGAACCCCAATGGGTTTTATAGGAGTTGAAAATGGTATTGCAGTATTTTGCGAATTGACTCTTTTCTTTGTTGACTGTTTTTTGGTCCACTGATATTAGGGAACAGATATCGACGTATTCGTTTGCGCGAATTTTTTATTTATTTATTTATTTTAACTGTATCTGGTGTTAGGTGAGTTCCCAGCTGTGATACACAGCAGTAGAACACGTCCCTGTGTAAGTCGGGCGCTGCTGCGTTACATCCTGATGTTGTACAAACGCGGGGTTAACCAGAACTACTCCTGATGGTGTTAACAAGATCGCCCAATAAAAGTGGCGTACGTTTTGCGCCATTTTCCGAAACCCGTAGCGTTCTCATTTTGGGATCTATGGTGCAATGACTGCTTATTTTGCGTCTCGAGTTTTCATTTTTTAATGGTACCATTTTGCGCAGATGCTACTTTTGATCGCCTGTTATTGGATGTTACGCAAAACACGCGGTGACCAAAAGCGTAATTTTGGGTGTTTGTGTTTTTTTTTTTTTTTTTTTTTTTTGCTGCTACGAAATTTAACAATCAGATTAGGGACTCTAGATTGTGAGTTCCAATGGGGACAGCGTCGCCAATGCATACAAAGCGCCGTGGACAGCGCTACCCAAGTGAATAAAATTATTAGCGTTATAGCATTATTATTCTTTAATTGACTTTATATTTTGATAGATCAAGCTTTTCTGAACTTGGCGATACCAAATATGTGTATATATGTATACATATTTATTTATTTATTTTTTTTTTTTTTTAATTTTATTATTTTATTTATTTATTTATTTATTTATTTATTTTTTTTTTTTTTTTAAACTTGTCCCTTTAGGGGGCTGTATGGATCAACAATTCGATCGCTCTGCACTATCTGCAGATCTCAGCTACACAGCTGAGATCTGCAGATACACTGCTTTACCCTCAATGCCGGAAGTATGCCGGCACTGAGAGCAAGTGACTCAAGGTAGCTACAGGCGTCATCACATGACCCTGTGCTACCATGGCAACCAACGAAAGTCATGTGATCACGCACGTGACTTTCGGTGGGGGCTGTGGTACGTGATAGTAATGCCCGCGCATATACATCTCGCTGCCAGACTTTGGCAGCGAGATGTAAGGGGTTACAAGTTGCAGGTGGAAGCGATTCCACCCGTAACTTGTAGTCACACATGTCAGCTGTTAAAAACAGCTGATATGTGCGCCGAACACCGCATTCTGTTGCTTTTTCAGGATTCTGACGTCACTTCCGGTCCGGGACCCGAAACCGGAAGTGACGAGTTATCATGTGATCGCCGCATCACAGGAAGTGACGCGGCGAACATGGATAGCAGGATGTGACGCGACCTCCGTATGCCACAGGGAGTCACACGGGGCCGCGTCATCCCGGCGGGGGGAGGTGCGCGAGGTGGCCATGGCGACCGGCGTGATGTTGGGGGGATCAGGGGCTAGGGCCGGGAGCTAGGGCCGGGAGCAGGAGGTGAAAGCGGACCGGACCTTCTGGACCGGGCCGCCCTGCGCCTGGAATCTGTGGTGGGGCTTAGACGCTGCGGTGGACGGGAGGGTCTGGAAGACCTGCGCCCACCGCTGCTGGGAACCGGCAGAAGGGAGCTGGTGCCCACAAGGGAGGCAAGCCATTCGGCTCCCTCCCGTCCGCTCCTTTCTCTTACCGCTGCTTCCAGGGGGTCCATCGGCGATGCTCACCCTGAGGGCAGATGTGGTAAGAGGAAGGAGGGACTCCGGAGGCTGCTTATATGCCCTGGAGGAGGTCCCAGCAGGGAAGGGGGGTCAGCGGGGGGCATTGCACAATGGGAAGGAGGGAGAGGTGACCATGGGGGACGTAGCGAGGGGCTCAGCAGTCAGGGGCAGCGGCATCGGCCGCAGTGCCCTGCATAATACCCTGCACCTACCTCCACCTGCAGAGCCACACACTAGATATATAATACCCTGCACCTACCTCCACCTGCAGAGCCGCACACTAGATATATAATACCCTGCACCTACCTCCACCTGCAGAGCCGCACACTAGATATATAATACCCTGCACCTACCTCCACCTGCAGAGCCGCACACTAGATATATAATACCCTGCACCTACCTCCACCTGCAGAGCCGCACACTAGATATATAATACCCTGCACCTACCTCCACCTGCAGAGCCGCACACTAGATATATAATACCCTGCACCTACCTCCACCTGCAGAGCCGCACACTAGATATATAATAACCTGCACCTACCGCCACCTGCAGAGCCGCACACTAGATATATAATACCCTGCACCTACCTCCACCTGCAGAGCCGCACACTAGATATATAATAACCTGCACCTACCGCCACCTGCAGAGCCGCACACTAGATATATAATACCCTGCACCTACCTCCACCTGCAGAGCCGCACACTAGATATATAATACCCTGCACCTACCTCCACCTGCAGAGCCGCACACTAGATATATAATACCCTGCACCTACCTCCACCTGCAGAGCCGCACACTAGATATATAATACCCTGCACCTACCTCCACCTGCAGAGCCGCACACTAGATATATAATACCCTGCACCTACCTCCACCTGCAGAGCCGCACACTAGATATATAATACCCTGCACCTACCTCCACCTGCAGAGCCGCACACTAGATATATAATACCCTGCACCTACCTCCACCTGCAGAGCCGCACACTAGATATATAATACCCTGCACCTACCTCCACCTGCAGAGCCGCACACTAGATATATAATAACCTGCACCTACCTCCACCTGCAGAGCCGCACACTAGATATATAATACCCTGCACCTACCTCCACCTGCAGAGCCGCACACTAGATATATAATACCCTGCACCTGCCTCCACCTGCAGAGCCGCACACTAGATATATAATACCCTGCACCTGCCTCCACCTGCAGAGCCGCACACTAGATATATAATACCCTGCACCTGCCTCCTCCTGCAGAGCCGCACACTAGATATATAATACCCTGCACCTACCTCCTCCTGCAGAGCCGCACACTAGATATATAATACCCTGCACCTACCTCCACCTGCAGAGCCGCACACTAGATATATAATACCCTGCACCTACCTCCACCTGCAGAGCCGCACACTAGATATATAATAACCTGCACCTACCTCCACCTGCAGAGCCGCACACTAGATATATAATACCCTGCACCTACCTCCACCTGCAGAGGCGCACACTAGATATATAATAACCTGCACCTACCGCCACCTGCAGAGCCGCACACTAGATATATAATACCCTGCACCTACCTCCACCTGCAGAGCCGCACACTAGATATATAATACCCTGCACCTACCTCCACCTGCAGAGCCGCACACTAGATATATAATACCCTGCACCTACCTCCACCTGCAGAGCCGCACACTAGATATATAATACCCTGCACCTACCTCCACCTGCAGAGCCGCACACTAGATATATAATACCCTGCACCTACCTCCACCTGCAGAGCCGCACACTAGATATATAATACCCTGCACCTACCTCCACCTGCAGAGCCGCACACTAGATATATAATACCCTGCACCTACCTCCACCTGCAGAGCCGCACACTAGATATATAATACCCTGCACCTACCTCCACCTGCAGAGCCGCACACTAGATATATAATACCCTGCACCTACCTCCACCTGCAGAGCCGCACACTAGATATATAATACCCTGCACCTACCTCCACCTGCAGAGCCGCACACTAGATATATAATACCCTGCACCTACCTCCACCTGCAGAGCCGCACACTAGATATATAATACCCTGCACCTACCTCCACCTGCAGAGCCGCACACTAGATATATAATAACCTGCACCTACCTCCACCTGCAGAGCCGCACACTAGATATATAATACCCTGCACCTACCTCCACCTGCAGAGCCGCACACTAGATATATAATACCCTGCACCTACCTCCACCTGCAGAGCCGCACACTAGATATATAATACCCTGCACCTACCTCCACCTGCAGAGCCGCACACTAGATATATAATACCCTGCACCTACCTCCACCTGCAGAGCCGCACACTAGATATATAATACCCTGCACCTACCTCCACCTGCAGAGCCGCACACTAGATATATAATAACCTGCACCTACCTCCTCCTGCAGAGCCGCACACAGATATATAATACCCTGCACCTACCTCCACCTGCAGAGCCGCACACTAGATATATAATACCCTGCACCTACCTCCACCTGCAGAGCCGCACACTAGATATATAATACCCTGCACCTACCTCCACCTGCAGAGCCGCACACTAGATATATAATGCCCTGCACCTACCTCCACCTGCAGAGCCGCACACTAGATATATAATACCCTGCACCTACCTCCACCTGCAGAGCCGCACACAGATTGCAGGGCACTGCGGCCGATGCCGCTGCCCCTGACTGCTGAGCCCCTCGCTACGTCCCCCATGGTCACCTCTCCCTCCTTCCCATTGTGCAATGCCCCCCGCTGACCCCCCTTCCCTGCTGGGACCTCCTCCAGGGCATATAA
This sequence comes from Anomaloglossus baeobatrachus, assembly GCF_048569485.1. NCBI lineage: Eukaryota > Metazoa > Chordata > Amphibia > Anura > Aromobatidae > Anomaloglossus > Anomaloglossus baeobatrachus. The sequence continues at coordinate 163,715 of NW_027444943.1, forward strand.
GCAGCCTCCGGAGTCCCTCCTTCCTCTTACCACAATCTGCCCTCAGGGTGAGCATCGCCGATGGACCCCCTGGAAGCAGCGGTAAGAGAAAGGAGCGGACGGGAGGGAGCCGAATGGCTTGCCTCCCTTGTGGGCACCAGCTCCCTCCTGCCGGTTCCCAGCAGCGGTGGGCGCAGGTCTTCCAGACCCTCCCGTCCACCGCAGCATTTAAGCCCCAGCACAGATCCCAGGCGCAGGGCGGCCCGGTCCAGAAGGTCCGGTCCGCTTTCACCTCCTGCTCCCGGCCCTAGCCCCTGATCCCCCCCACCCCACATCACGCCGGTCGCCATGGCCACCTCGCGCACCTCCCCCGCCGGGATGACGCGGCCCCGTGTGACTCCCTGTGGCATACGGAGGTCGCGTCACATCCGTTATCCATGTTCGCCGCGTCACTTCCTGTGACGCGGCGATCACATGATACTCGTCACTTCCGGTTTCGGGTCCCGGACCGGAAATGACGTCAGGATCCGGAAAAGCGAGAGAATGCGGCGTTCGGCGCACATATCAGCTGTTTTTAACAGCTGACATGTGTGACTACAAGTTACGGGTGGAATCGCTTCCACCTGCAACTTGTAACCCCTTACATCTCGCTGCCAAAGTCTGGCAGCGAGATGTATATGCGCGGGCATTCTATCACTTACCACCGCCCCCACCGAAAGTCACGTGCGTGATCACATGACTTTCGGTGGTTGCCATGGTAGCACAGGGTCATGTGATGACGCCTGTAGCTACCTTGAGTCACTTGCTCTCAGTGCCGGCATACTTCCGGCATTGAGAGTAAAGCAGTGTATCTGCAGATCTCAGCTGTGTAGCTGAGATCTGCAGATAGTGCAGAGCGATCGAATTGTTGATCCATACAGCCCCCTAAAGGGACAAGTTTTAAAAAAAAAAAAAAAAAAAAAAAAAAATAAAATAAAAATAAATAAATAAATAAAAAAAAAATAAAAAAAATAAATAAATAAATAAATATGTATACATATATACACATATTTGGTATCGCCACGTTCAGAAAAGCATGATCTATCAAAATATAAAATCAATTAATCAAAGAATAATAATGCTAATAATTTTATTCACTTGGGTAGCGCTGTCCACGGCGCTTTGTATGCATTGGCGACGCTGTCCCCATTGGAACTCACAATCTAGAGTCCCTAATCTGATTGTTAAATTTCGTAGCAGCAAACAAAAAAAAAAAAAAAAAACCACCCAAAATTACGCTTTTGGTCACCGCATGTTTTGCGTAACATCCAATAACAGGCGATCAAAAGTAGCATCTGCGCAAAATGGTACCATTGAAAAATGTAAACTAGAGACGCAAAATAAGCAGTCATTGCGCCATAGATCCCAAAATGAGAACGCTACGGGTGTCGGAAAATGGCGCAAAACGTACGCCACTTTTATTGGGCGATCTTGTTAACACCATCAGGAGTAGTTCTGGTTAACCCCGCGTTTGTACAACATCAGGATGTAACGCAGCAGCGCCCGACTTACACAGGGACATGTTCTACTGCTGTGTATCACAGCTGGGAACTCACCTAACACCAGATACAGTAAAAAAAAATAAATAAATAAATAAATAAAAAATTCGCGCAAACGAATACGTCGACATCTGTTCCCTAATATCAGTGGACCAAAACACAGTCAACAAAGAAAAGAGAGTCAATTCGCAAAATACTGCAATACCATTTTCAACTCCTATAAAACCCATTGGGGTTCTGCGTGGTGGAAGTACGACGAAGAATTTAGAAGATGCTTGGCATTCCAACCATTGGGAAGTTAAGGCCACCGATTCGTGGCTTATGATGGCGCAAAAGTCCCACCAGTCCTTTCCAGGCCCACCAAACTTTTCCTCTCACCACGCTACACCTGGAGCTGCAAATGTCCGCAGACCAGGTCGCTGTTGGCTTTTCAATGAAGGCCATCGCAGGTTTCAAGGACTCCGCAAATACAAGCACGAATGCTCATCGTGCGGAGACAATCACACCTCCTCCAAAGGCGATAAGCAATCAGACAGGCGTCACACTAAAAATGCACCACCAAGTCCCAAAGACTCCAGTGAACGTGCACGTGGTGGAGCCATTGCTAGAACGTTACCCCAATAAGGCTGCGGCCAACGCTATTAGGGACGGTTTCTTTATCCCCCTTTATGTTCTCCTCAGAACTAACCTTCGCCCCCAACCTCAAATCGGCCCGGGACCTCCCACAGGTCCTGGCGAACAAACTACTGAAGGAAGTGGCGTTAGGCCGCGTAGCAGGCCCATTTACAGATTTACCATTCTTAAACCCTCGCGTTTCACCCCTAGGGATAGTGCCTAAGAAAGAAAAGGGTGAATTTCGCCTCATACACTACTTGTCCTTCCCGGCTGGGCGGTCAGTCAATGACGGCATCCCCACAGAGGACTCAGCAGTTTCCTACGCATTTTGACAAAGCGGTCGCACTGGTGCGAAAAGCAGGGTAATGAGCACTAATGGCAAAATCGGACATAGCATCTGCCTTTCGCCCGCTACTAGTGCACCCCGATTGTCCCACCTGCTAGGGTGCTATTTCAACAAAAAATTCTGTTACCACATGTGAATTACCATGGGTTGCTCCATATCCTGCTCACACTTCGAGCTCTTCAGCTCTTTCCTGGAATGGGTGGTTAAGGACGTAGAAAAGAATAAATTGGTCATCCATTATTTGGATGATTTCTTGTTCGTTTTCCCACACCAACTCTAAAGCATGCTCAACCGCGTTAAAATCTGTGCAGGTCATAGCGGACAAGTTTTGGTTTTCCGCTGTTGGCCAAACAAACAGTTGGCCATGTGACCTGCCTTTTCATTTGAGAATCGAAATAGACTCAATTATCATGATGTTTCGGCTACCACTCGAAAAGGTTGAAAAAACCACATCGCTCATTGACGGGTTCTGCACGGTTTGAAAGGTAACCCTGGCGCAAATGCAATCTCTATTAGGCTTGCTCGCCTTCGCCTTTAGAGTCATGCCCATGGGAAGGGGCTTTTCCCTGAGGCTCTGCCTGGCCACTAGGAGCATAACTGCCTCCCATCAAAGGATTTGCATCACCAGCGCTCTACGTGAGGAGCTCGGTGTATGGAGGTCCTTCATAGCTACTTACAATGGGCGTTCATGTTTCCAGGAACAGGAAGTTTCCAGCGCTGATATATCTATTTTCGGATGCTGCCGGGTCCACCGGATTCGGAGTTTACCTTGGTCCCAATTGGTACGCTAATCGCTGGCCCAACACATGGCACCTGTCTGGACGGACAAAAAAAAAAAAAAAAACTTTACTCAAGCTGTTCCCTATAATAGTAGCTACAAGTCTTTGGGCAGAAAAGTTGGCGAACAATCGGACCCGCTTCAGGACTGACTACATAAGTGTCGTCCACGCCGTTAACTACCTCGCATCTTCCTCACCACCGGTGATCAGCTTGCTACGATACTTAGTTCTTAAGTGCCTTGAACATAATATCTGGGTCAAGGCCAGCCACATACCGGGGATTGATAACACTATCGCTGATGCCTTATTGCATTTGATTTTCAGAAGTTTCGGGCATTGCACCCAGAATCTGACAACAATGGCCAAAAGTGTACACAGTCCCCCTGGACGGTCCCCGTGGACAGTTGATTCCGCTGGTTAAGGCATCCCATCAACGTGGCATTTGTATGGTAAGGCTTGGGATGAATGATTTCAATATAGTTCAACCGCTGCCTAGCCAGGTGTCCGCGGTTTTTCTTAGCAATTCCGTTGCTCGAGACATAACGCATCTACATACCAGTGGCTTGCCGGGCACAGTAGCGTAGTAGCGGGTTGCAGGAATAGCCTCTCACTTTCAGGTTCGTGGATGGACCGATGTCACCAAGGCCTTTCTGTTCAAACAGGCCGTTAAAGGCTGGAAGCGCTGGTGCACGGAGAACAGGAAGGCCAATTCATTCGCCATCCTCTCAGGCATAATAAACCAGCTAGGTGACGTTTGCACCAATGACAGCGAGGTCCTCTTGTTCTCGGCCGCCTTCTCGCTAGCATTCTTCGGAGCCTTGACGGTCAGAGAATTAGTTAGCAGGTCCCTAGGTCGCACCGGTGGTCTGTTACACGACAATGTTATAGTTTGCAATGGTGGAGTACGGGTTCGCATAAGGCGCTCCAAAACAGATCAGCTCGGTAGAGGAGTTTGGTTCCCTATTTTCCCGTTTTCAGGTATCCTATGTCCCATCCTTACCTTGCAGCGACACTTAGAGTCTTGGGTTCCCAACAAATTCTTCTTGGAGCACGCAGAGTGATCCCGCTCATGGCGACACAACTTTCGGCATTGCTCAAAATGTCTATTTCCTACCTGGACCTACAACCAGGAGATTATGGCATGCACTCCTTCCGCATCGACACGACAACCGAGGCAGCAAGGGCCAGCTTCATACCTATCCGTGCAGTCCTGTAGTTCCCTGCCACCAGTTGTCCACTGTTTGGCACGTTTATATATTACACAAAAAAAAAAATAAAAAAATTGTTAACCGAAATGATATACATATATTTATTTATCTAAGCACCTTCAAACCTAAAGAAACATTAATACAATGATGTTTACTGACACGATGATGGAAAATGTTTTGCATACAAGAGAAGTAACCGTTTTTCTTTTAGATCTGTCGAGACCTAGCATCTGGATCCTAGGTCACTCACACATTTTCTGGGCAGCACGGCGGACTGAGTCGAGACCGGGTGGAAGCGTGCTGGGAGTTTGTGACCTCAAGTTTCACTGGAGAAGAGTTCGGGGCCTGGCCTGGGCCCAGGTCCTGCCCGTGGTAGTGAGCATATCCAGAGTAGCCACTGGCCTACTGGTGCTGGTCATTCACGGGTGGAAATGACCTGGTAAATGTGAGGATCCAGGATCTGCTTGCGGTCATGCAAGTGGTCCTAGATAAGTTCAGCAGCTTCTTTCCTAGATAAGTTCAGCAGCTTCTTTCCTAGATAAGTTCAGCAGCTTCTTTAGCAACGTAGTGGGGGTACGGTCCAGTATATTACCGAGATTGAGTTGTACAGGGGCAAGGAACATAGCAGCTGTGGAAAGGTCAAGGCAACAAGTTAATATGCAGATCGCCAAATTTATAGCGTCAGGAAGAGGGATAGTGCCTGGACACGAGATGCTGGAATCAGAGGTCAGCCGTTTGGTGCTAGAGGATGGTTTTAGCCTTAATGATATAGGCCTAGACAATTTCCTGTCGGACAGTAAGGACGGGGTTGAGCGGGCCATAAGGGCCCTGTGTGGGGGTCGCAGCTCAGGCTTGGGCCTTCGCCACTCCGTGGCCGGTGGAAGAGGGATTTGGTGAGAGCCAACCTGCCACGGACGGCCGTAGGCATCGGGCCTCCTCCCTCAGGTTTAAGGCGGATTTGTGCCTGTGGTTAAAGCTGTGGCCAAAATAACAAGCAACCCCCTTTTATATCAACATTGAATGGTGTTACGTGGATACCTTCAATAAAGTACAAAAGAAAGATATTCCATGTGTGGTCTCATTCATTGCGCGGTGGGGAGGGGGAACCGGTTGGTGGGTCTCGGCAGTCTGCAGGGCACTGCGGCCGATGCCTCTGCCCCTGACTGCTGAGCCCCTCGCTACGTCCCCCATGGTCACCTCTCCCTCCTTCCCATTGTGCAATGCCCCCCGCTGACCCCCCTTCCCTGCTGGGACCTCCTCCAGGGCATATAAACAGCTGCCGGAGTCCCTCCTTCCTCTTACCACATCTGCCCTCAGGGTGAGCATCGCCCGCCCTCCCTCCCTTAAGAAGGTTCTGTTACAAGTTCGGAAGTCAAAGCTGGTGGAAGAGGGATTTGGAGAACCTACCTGCCACGGACGGCCGTAGGCATCGGGCCTCCTCCCTCAGGTTTAAGGCGGTTTTGTGCCTACGGAAAAAGGTTATGGTTCAATTTCAAAGTCACAGCCGGTGGAAGAGGGATTTGGTGAGAGCCAACCTGCCACGGACGGCCGTAGGCATCGGGCCTCCTCCCTCAGGTTTAAGGCGGATTTGTGCCTGTGGTTAAAGCTGTGGCCAAAATAACAAGCAACCCCCTTTTATATCAACATTGAATGGTGTTACGTGGATACCTTCAATAAAGTACAAAAGAAAGATATTCCATGTGTGGTCTCATTCATTGCGCGGTGGGGAGGGGGAACCGGTTGGTGGGTCTCGGCAGTCTGTCCCCTCGGGAGGGCGCGCAGGGGGGGCGGCAACTCTGTCCCCTCGGGAGGGCGCACGGGGGGGGCGGCAACTCTGTCCCCTCGGGAGGGCGCGCGGGGGGGGCGGCAACTCTGTCCCCTCGGGAGGGCGCGCGGGGTGGTGGCAACTCTGTCCCCTCGGGAGGGCTCGCGGGGGTGGCGGCAACTCTGTCCCCTCGGGAGGGCGCGCAGGGGGGGTGGCAACTCTGTCCCCTCGGGAGGGCGCACGGGGGGGGCGGCAACTCTGTCCCCTCGGGAGGGCGCGCGGGGGGTCGGCAACTCTGTCCCCTCGGGAGGGCGCGCGGGGGCGCGGCAACTCTGTCCCGTAGGGAGGGCGCGCGTGGGGCGGCAACTCTGTCCGCTCGGGAGGGCGGCAACTCTGTCCCCTCGGGAGGGCGCGCAGGGGGGGAGGCAACTCTGTCCCCTCGGGAGGGCGCGCGGGGGGGGCGGCAACTCTAACCCCTCGGGAGGGCGCGTGGGGGGTGGCAACTATGTCCCCTCGGGAGGGCGCGCGGGGGGGAGGACACTCTGTCCCCTGGGAAGGGCGCGCGGGGGGGGCGGCAACTCTGTCCCCTCGGGAGGGCGCGCGGGGGGATGGCAACTCTTTCCCCTCGGGGGGGCGGCAACTCTGTCCAATCGGGGGGGGCGGCAACTCTGTCCCCTCGGGATGGCGCGCGGGGGGCGGCAACTCTGTCCCCTCGGGAGGGCGCGCGGGGGGGGCGGCAACTCTGTCCCCTCGGGAGGGCTCGCGGGGTGGCGGCAACTCTGTCCCCTCGGGAGGGCTCGCGGGGGGGCCGCAACTCTGTCCCCTCGGGAGGACTCGCGTGAGGGCGGCAACTCTGTCCGCTCGGGAGGGCGGCAACTCTGTCCCCTCAGGAGGGCACGCGGGGGGGCGGCATCTCTGTCCCCTCGGGAGGGCGCGCGGGGGGGGCGGCAACTCTGTCCCCTTGGGAGGGCGCGTGGGGGGGGCGGCAACTCTGTCCCCTCAGGAGGGCGCGCGGGGGGGGCGGCAACTCTGTCCCCTCGGGAGGGCGCGCGGGGGGGGCCGCAACTCTGTCCCCTCGGGAGGGCGCGCGGGGGGGGCGGCAACTCTGTCCCCTTGGGAGGGGCGCGCGGGGGTGCGGAAACTCTGTCCCCTCGGAAGGGCGCGCAGGGGGGCGGCAACTCTGTCCCCTCGGGAGGGCGCACGGGGGGCGGCAACTCTGTCCCCTCGAGAGGGCGCGCGGGGGGGCGGCAACTCTGTCCCCTCGGTAGGGTGCGCGTGGGGGCGGCAACTCTGTCCGCTCAGGAGGGCGCGTGGGGGGCGGCAACTCTGTCCCCTCGGGAGGGCGCGCGGGGGTGCGGCAACTCTGTACCCTTTGGGAGGGCGCGCGGGGGGGCGGCAACTCTTTCCCCTCGGGGGGGCGGCAACTCTGTCACCTTGGGGGGGCGGCAACTCTGTCCGCTCGGGAGGGAGCGCGGGGGGGCGGCAACTCTGTTCCCTCGGGAGGGCGCGCGGGGGGCGGCAACACTGTCCCCTTTGGGAGGGCGCGCGGGGGGGGCGGCAACTCTTTCCCCTCGGGGGGGCGGCAACTCTGTCCCCTTGTTAGGGCGCGCGGGGGGGCGGCAACTCTGTCCCCTCGGGAGGGCGCGCGGGGGGGGCGGCAAATCTGTCCCCTCGGGAAGGCTCGCGGGGGGGGCGGCAACTCTGTACCCTCGGGAAGGCTCGCGGGGGGGGCAGAAACTCTGTCCCTTCGGGAGGGCGCGCGGGGGGGGGGCGGAAACTCTGTCCCCTCAGGAGGGCGCGCGGGGGGGGCGGCAGCTCTGTCCCCTCGGGAGAGCGTGCGGGGGGGCGGCAGCTCTGTCCCCTCGGGAGGGTGCGCGGGGGGGGCGGCAGCTCTGTCCCCTTGGGAGGGCGCGCGGGGGGGGCAGCTCTGTCCCCTCGGCAGGGCGCGCGGGGGGGCGGCAACTCTGTCCCCTCGGGAGGGCGCGCGGGGGGGCGGCAACTCTGTCCACTCGGGAGGGCGCGCGGGGGGGCGGCAACTCTGTCCCCTCGGGAGGGCGCACGGGGGGCGGCAACTCTGTCCCCTCGGGGGGGCGCGCGGGGGGGGCGGCAACTCTGTCCCCTCGGGAGGGCGCGCGGGGGGGTGGCAACTCTGTCCCCTCGGTAGGGCGCGCGGGGGGGCGGCAACTCTTTCCCCTCGGGAGGGCGCGCGGGGGGCGGCAACTCTGTCCCTTCGGGAGGGCGCGCGGGGGGGCGGCAACTCTGTCCCCTCGGGAGGGCGCGCGGGGGGCGGCAACTCTGTCCCCTCGGGAGGGCGCGCGGGGGGGCGGCAACTCTGTCCCCTCGGGAGGGCGCGCGGGGGGGCGGCAACTCTGTCCCCTCGGGAGGGCTCGCGGGGGTGGCGGCAACTCTGTCCCCTCGGGAGGGCTCGCGGGGGGGCCGCAACTCTGTCCCCTCGGGAGGACTCGCGTGAGGGCGGCAACTCTGTCCGCTCGGGAGGGCGGCAACTCTGTCCCCTCAGGAGGGCACGCGGGGGGCGGCATCTCTGTCCCCTCGGGAGGGCGCGCGGGGGGGGGCGGCAACTCTGTCCCCTCGGGAGGGCGCGTGGGGGGGCGGCAACTCTGTCCCCTCAGGAGGGCGCGCGGGGGGGCGGCAACTCTGTCCCCTCGGGAGGGCGCGCGGGGGGGCCGCAACTCTGTCCCCTCGGGAGGGCACGCGGGGGGGCGGCAACTCTGTCCCCTCGGGAGGGCGCGCGGGGGTGCGGAAACTCTGTCCCCTCGGGAGGGCGCGCGGGGGGGGCGGCAACTCTGTCCCCTCGGGAGGGCGCACGGGGGGCGGCAACTCTGTCCCCTCGAGAGGGCGCGGGGGGGGCGGCAACTCTGTCCCCTCGGTAGGGTGCGCGTGGGGGCGGCAACTCTGTCCGCTCAGGAGGGCGCGTGGGGGGAGGCAACTCTGTCCCCTCGGGAGGGCGCGCGGGGGTGCGGCAACTCTTTACCCTTTGGGAGGGCGCGCGGGGGGGGCGGCAACTCTTTCCCCTCGGGGGGGCGGCAACTCTGTCACCTTGGGGGGGCGGCAACTCTGTCCGCTCGGGAGGGAGCGCGGGGGGGCGGCAACTCTGTTCCCTCGGGAGGGCGCGCGGGGGGGCGGCAACTCTGTCCCCTTTGGGAGGGCGCGCGGGGGGGCGGCAACTCTTTCCCCTCGGGGGGGCGGCAACTCTGTCCCCTTGTTAGGGCGCGCGGGGGGGCGGCAACTCTGTCCCCTCGGGAGGGCGCGCGGGGGGGCGGCAAATCTGAACCCTCGGGAAGGCTCGCGGGGGGGCGGCAACTCTGTACCCTCGGGAAGGCTCGCGGGGGGGGCAGAAACTCTGTCCCTTCGGGAGGGGCGCGCGGGGGGGGGCGGAAACTCTGTCCCCTCAGGAGGGCGCGCGGGGGGGCGGCAGCTCTGTCCCCTCGGGAGAGCGTGCGGGGGGGCGGCAGCTCTGTCCCCTCGGGAGGGGGCGCGGGGGGGCGGCAGCTCTGTCCCCTTGGGAGGGCGCGCGGGGGGGGCAGCTCTGTCCCCTCGGCAGGGCGCGCGGGGGGGCGGCAACTCTGTCCCCTCGGGAGGGCGCGCGGGGGGGCGGCAACTCTGTCCACTCGGGAGGGCGCGCGGGGGGGCGGCAACTCTGTCCCCTCGGGAGGGCGCACGGGGGGGGCGGCAACTCTGTCCCCTCGGGGGGGCGCGCGGGGGGGGCGGCAACTCTGTCCCCTCGGGAGGGCGCGCGGGGGGGTGGCAACTCTGTCCCCTCGGGAGGACGCGCGGGGGGGCAGCAACTCTTTCCCCTCGGGAGGGCGCGCGGGGGGCGGCAACTCTGTCCCTTCGGGAGGGCGCGCGGGGGGCGGCAACTCTGTCCCCTCGGGAGGGCGCGCGGGGGGCGGCAACTCTGTCCCCTCGGGAGGGCGCGCGGGGGGGGGCGGCAACTCTGTCCCCTCGGGAGGGCGCGCGGGGGGGCGGCAACTCTGTCCCCTCGGGAGGGCGCGCGGGGGGGGGCGGCAACTCTGTCCCCTCGGGAGGGCGCGCGGGGGGGCGGCAACTCTGTCCCCTCAAGAGGGCGCGCAGGGGGGCGGCAACTCTGTCCCCTCGGGAGGGCGAGCGGGGGGGCGGCAACTCTGTCCCCTCGGGAGGGCGCGCGGGGGGGCCGCAACTCTGTCCCCTCGGGAGGGCGCGCGTGAGGGCGGCAACTCTGTCCGCTCGGAAGGGCGGCAACTCTGTCCCCTCGGGAGGGCGCGCGGGGGGGGCGGCATCTCTGTCCCCTCGGGAGGGCGCGCGGGGGGGCGGCAAATCTGTCCCCTCGGGAGGGCGCGCAGGGGGGCGGCAACTCTGTCCTTTCGGGAGGGTGCGCGGGGGGGTCGGCAACTCTGTCCCCTCGGGAGGGCGCGCGGGGGGGGCGGCAACTCTGTCCCCTCGGGAGGGCGCGCGGGGGGGCGGCAACTCTGTCCCCTCGGGAGGGCGCGCGGGGGGCGGCAACTCTGTCCCCTCGGGAGGGCGCGCGGGGGGGCGGCAACTCTGTCCCCTCGGGAGGGCGCGCGGGGGGGCAGCAACTCTGTCCCCTCGAGAGGGCGCGCGGGGGGGCGGCAACTCTGTCCGTTCGTGAGGGCGGCAACTCTGTCCCCTCGGGAGGGCGCGCGGGGGGCGGCAACTCTGTCCCCTCGGGAGGGCGCGCGGGGGGGTGCGAAACTCTGTCCCCTCGGGAGGGCGCGCGGGAGGGGCGCGCGGGGGGGGCGGCAACTCTGTCCCCTCGGGAGGGCGCGCGGGGGGGCGGCAACTCTGTCCCCTCGGGAGGGCGCACGGGGGGGCGGCAACTCTTTCCCCTCGGGGGGGCGGCAACTCTGTCCCCTCGGGGGGGCAGCAACTCTGTCCCCTCGGGAGGGCGCGCGGGGGGCGGCAACTCTGTCTCCTCGGGAGGGCGCGCGGGGGGGCGGCAACTCTGTCCCCTCAAGAGGGCGCGCGGGGGGGCGGCAACTCTGTCCCCTCGGGAGGGCTCGCGGGGGGGCGGCAACTCTGTCCCCTCGGGAGGGCGCGCGGGGGGGCGGCAACTCTGTCCCCTCGGGAGGGCGCGGGGGGGCGGCAACTCTGTCCCCTCGGGAGGGCGCGCAGGGGGGCGGCAACTCTGTCCCCTCGGGAGGGCGCGCGGGGGGGCGGCAACTCTGTCCCCTCGGGAGGGCGCGCAGGGGGGCGGCAACTCTGTCCCATAGGGAGGGCGCGCGTGGGGGCGGCAACTCTGTCCGCTCGGGAGGGCGGCAACTCTGTCCCCTCGGGAGGGCGCGCAGGGGGGGCGGCAACTCTGTCCCCTCGGGAGGGCGCGCGGGGGGGCGGCAACTCTGTCCCCTCGGAAGGGCGCGCGGGGGGTGGCAACTGTGTCCCCTCGGGAGGGCGCGCGGGGGGGCGGCAACTCTGTCCCCTCGGGAGGGCGCGCGGGGGGGGCGGCAACTCTGTCCCCTCGGGAGGGCGCGCGGGGGGGTGGCAACTCTTTCCCCTCGGGGGGGCGGCAAATCTGTCCCCTCGGGATGGCGCGCGGGGGGGCGGCAACTCTGTCCCCTCAAGAGGGCGCGCGGGGGGGCGGCAACTCTGTCCCCTCGGGAGGGCTCGCGGGGGGGGCGGCAACTCTGTCCCCTCGGGAGGGCGCGCGGGGGGGCGGCAACTCTGTCCCCTCGGGAGGGCGCGGGGGGGCGGCAACTCTGTCCCCTCGGGAGGGCGCGCAGGGGGGCGGCAACTCTGTCCCCTCGGGAGGGCGCGCGGGGGGGCGGCAACTCTGTCCCCTCGGGAGGGCGCGCAGGGGGGCGGCAACTCTGTCCCATAGGGAGGGCGCGCGTGGGGGCGGCAACTCTGTCCGCTCGGGAGGGCGGCAACTCTGTCCCCTCGGGAGGGCGCGCAGGGGGGGGCGGCAACTCTGTCCCCTCGGGAGGGCGCGCGGGGGGGCGGCAACTCTGTCCCCTCGGAAGGGCGCGCGGGGGGTGGCAACTGTGTCCCCTCGGGAGGGCGCGCGGGGGGGGCGGCAACTCTGTCCCCTCGGGAGGGCGCGCGGGGGGGCGGCAACTCTGTCCCCTCGGGAGGGCGCGCGGGGGGGGTGGCAACTCTTTCCCCTCGGGGGGGCGGCAACTCTGTCCCCTCGGGATGGCGCGCGGGGGGCGGCAACTCTGTCCCCTCGGGAGGGCGCGCGGGGGGGCGGCAACTCTGTCTCCTCGGGAGGGCTCGCGGGGTGGCGGCAACTCTGTCCCCTCGGGAGGGCGCGCGGGGGGGCGGCAACTCTGTCCCCTCGGGAGGGCGCGCGGGGGGGCGACAACTCTGTCCCATAGGGAGGGCGCGCATGGGGGCGGCAACTCTGTCCGCTCGGGAGGGCGGCAACTCTGTCCCCTCGGGAGGGCGTGCAGGGGGGGCGGCAACTCTGTCCCCTCGGGAGGGCGCGAGGGGGGGCGGCAACTGCGTCCCCTCGGGAGGGCGCGCGGGGGGGGCGGCAACTCTGTCCCATCGGGAGGGCGCGCGGGGGAGCGGCAACTCTGTCCCCTCGGGAGGGCGCGCGGGGGGGTGGCAACTCGTTACCCTCGGGGGGCGGCAACTCTGTCCAATTGGGGGGGCGGCAACTCTGTCCCCTCGGGATGGCGCGCGGGGGGGGCGGCAAACTCTGTCCCCTCGGGAGGGCTCGCGGGGGGGCGGCAACTCTGTTTCCTCAGGAGTGCGCGCGGGGGGGCGGCAACTCTGTCCGCTCGGGAGGGCGGCAACTCTGTCCCCTCGGGAGGGCGCGCAGGGGGGGCGGCAACTCTGTCCCCTCGGGAGGGCGCACGGGGGGGCGGCAACTCTGTCCCCTCGAGAGGGCGCGCGGGGGGTGGCAACTGTGTCCCCTCGGGAGGGCGCGCGGGGGGGCGGCAACTCTGTCCCCTCGGGAAAGCGCGCGGGGGGGCGACAACTCTGTCCCCTCGGGAGGGCGCGGGGGGGGGATGGTAACTCTTTCCCCTCGGGGGGGCGGCAACTCTCTCCAATCGGGGGGGCCGGCAACTCTGTCCCCTCGGGATGGCGCGCGGGGAGCGGCAACTCTGTCCCCTCGGGAGGGCGCGCGGGGGGGGCGGCAACTCTGTCCCCTCGGGAGGGCTCGCGGGGTGGCGGCAACTCTGTCCCCTCGGGAGGGCTCGCGGGGGTGGCGGCAACTCTGTCCCCTCGGGAGGGCGCGCAGGGGGGGCGGCAACTCTGTCCCCTCGGGAGGGCGCGCGCGGGGGCGGCAACTCTGTCCCCTCGGGAGGGGCGCGCGGGGGGGGCGGCAACTCTGTCCCCTCGGGAGGGCGTGCGGGGGGGCGGCAACTCTGTCCCCTCGGGAGGGCGCGTGGGGGGGCGGCAACTCTGTCCCCTCAGGAGGGCGCGCTGGGGGCGGCAACTCTGTCCCCTAGGGAGGGCGCGCGGGGGGGCGGCAACTCTGTCCCATAGGGAGGGCGCGCGTGGGGGCGGCAACTCTGTCCCCTCGGGAGGGCGCGCAGGGGGGGCGGCAACTCTGTCCCCTCGGGAGGGCGCACGGGGGGGCGGCAACTCTGTCCCCTCGGGAGGGCGCGCGGGGGGTGGCAACTGTGTCCCCTCGGGAGGGCGCGCGGGGGGCGGCAACTCTGTCCCCTCGGGAGGGCGCGCGGGGGGGCGGCAACTCTGTCCCCTCGGGAGGGCGCGCGGGGGGGTGGCAACTCTTTCCCCTCGGGGGGGCGGCAACTCTGTCCAATCGGGGGGGGCGGTAACTCTGTCCCCTCGGGATGGCGCGCGGGGGGCGGCAACTCTGTCCCCTCGGGAGGGCTCGCGGGGGTGGCGGCAACTCTGTCCCCTCGGGAGGGCTCGCGGGGTGGCGGCAACTCTGTCCCCTCGGGAGGGCGCGCAGGGTTGGCGGCAACTCTGTCCCCTCGGGAGGGCGCGCGGGGGGCGGCAACTCTGTCCCCTCGGGAGGGCGCGCGAGGGGGCGGCAACTCTGTCCCCTCGGGAGGGCGCGCGGGGGGGCGGCAACTCTGTCCCCTCGGGAGGGGCGCGCGGGGGCGGCGGCAACTCTGTCCCATAGGGAGGGCGCGCGTGGGGGCGGCAACTCTGTCCGCTCGGGAGGGCGGCAACTCTGTCCCCTCGGGAGGGCGCGCAGGGGGGCGACAACTCTGTCCCCTCGGGAGGGCGCGCGGGGGGTGGCAACTGTGTCCCCTCGGGAGGGCGCGCGGGGGGGCGGCAACTCTGTCCCCTCAGGAGGGCGCGCGGGGGGGTGGCAACTCTTTCCCCTCGGGGGGGCGGCAACTCTGTCCAATCGGGGGGGCGGCAACTCTGTCCCCTCGGGATGGCGCGCGGGGGGCGGCAACTCTGTCCCCTCGGGAGGGCGCGCGGGGGGGCGGCAACTCTGTCCCCTCGGGAGGGCTCGCGGGGTGGCGGCAACTCTGTCCCTTCGGGAGGGCTCGCGGGGTGGCGGCAACTCTGTCCCCTCGGGAGGGTGCGCAGGGGGGGCGACAACTCTGTCCCCTCGGGAGGGCGCGCGGGGGGGGCGGCAACTCTGTCCCCTCGGAAGGGCGCGCGGGGGGGGCGGCAACTCTGTCCCCTCGGGAGGGCGCGCGGGGGTCGGAAACTCTATCCCCTCGGGAGGGCGCGCGGGGGGGCGGCAACTCTGTCCCCTCGGGAGGGCGCGCGGGGGGGGCGGAAACTCTGTTCCCTCGGGAGGTCGCGCGGGGGGGCGGCAACTCTGTCCCCTCGGGAGGGAGCGCGGGGGGGCGGCAACTCTGTCCCGTCGGGAGGGCGCGCGAGGGGGTGGAAACTCTGTCCCCTCGGGAGGGCGCACGGAAGGGCGGCAACTCTGTCCCCTCGGGCGGGCGCGCGGGAGGCGGCAAGTCTGTCCCCTCGGGAGGGCGCGCGGGGGGGCGGCAACTCTGTCCCCTCGGGAGGGTGCGCGTGGGGGCGGCAACTCTGTCCGCTCGGGAGGGCGGCAACTCTGTCCCCTCGGGAGGGCGCGCGGGGGGGCGGCAACTCTGTCCCCTCGGGAGGGCGCGCGGGTGGGCGGCAACTCTGTCCCCTCGGGAGGGCGCGCGCGGGGGTGGCAACTGTGTCCCCTCGGGAGGGCGCGCGGGGGGGGCGGCAACTCTGTCCCCTCGGGAGGGCGCGCGGGGGGCGGCAACTCTGCCCCTCGGGAAGGCGCGCGGGGGGGTGGCAACTCTTTCCCCTCGGGGGGCGGCAACTCTGTCCAATCGGGGGGGCGGCAACTCTGTCCCCTCGGGATGGCGCGCGGGGGGCGGCAACTCTGTCCCCTCGGGAGGGCGCGCAGGGGGGCGGCAACTCTGTCCCCTCGGGAGGGCTCGCGGGGTGGCGGCAACTCTGTCCCCTCGGGAGGGCTCGCGGGGTGGCGGCAAATCTGTCCCCTCGGGAGGGGCGCGCAGGGGGGGTGGCAACTCTGACCCTCGGCAGGGCGCGCGGGGGGGGCGGCAACTCTGTCCCCTCGGGAGGGCGCGCGGGGGGGCGGCAACTCTGTCCCCTCGGGAGGGCGCGCGGGGGCGCGGCAACTCTGTCCTATAGGGAGGGCGCGCGTGGGGGCGGCAACTCTGTCCGCTCGGGAGAGCGGCGACTCTGTCCCCTTGGGAGGGCGCGCAGGGGGGGGCGGCAACTCTGTCCCCTCGGGAGGGCGCGCGGGGGGGGCGGCAACTCTGTCCCCTCGGGAGGGCGCGCGGGGGGTGGCAACTATGTCCCCTCGGGAGGGCGCGCGGGGGGGCGGACACTCTGTCCCCTCGGGAGGGCGCGCGGGGGGGCGGCAACTCTGTCCCCTCCGGAGGGCGCGCGGGGGGGGTGGCAACTCTTTCCCCTCGGGGGGGGCGGCAACTCTGTCCAATCGGGGGGGCGGCAACTCTGTCCCCTCGGGATGGCGCGCGGGGGGCGGCAACTCTGTCCCCTCGGGAGGGCGCGCGGGGGGGCGGCAACTCTGTCCCCTCGGGAGGGCTCGCGGGGGTGGCGGCCACTCTGTCCCCTCGGGAGGGCTCGCGGGGGGGCCGCAACTCTGTCCCCTCGGGAGGACTCGCGTGAGGGCGGCAACTCTGTCCGCTCGGGAGGGCGGCAACTCTGTTCCCTCGGGAGGGCGCGCGGGGGGGGCGGCATCTCTGTCCCCTCGGAGGGCGCGCGGGGGGAGCGGCAACTCTGTCCCCTCGGGAGGGCTCGCGGGGGTGGCGGCAACTCTGTCCCCTCGGGAGGGCTCGCGGGGTGGCGGCAACTCTGTCCCCTCGGGAGGGCGCGCAGGGTGGGCGGCAACTCTGACCCTCGGGAGGGCTCGCGGGGGGGCGGCAACTCTGTCCCCTCGGGAGGGCGCGCGGGGGGCCGGCAACTCTGTCCCCTCGGGAGGGCGCGCGGGGGCGCGGCAACTCTGTCCCATAGGGAGAGCGCGCGTGGGGGCGGCAACTCTGTCCGCTCGGGAGGGCGGCAACTCTGTCCCCTCGGGAGGGCGCGCAGGGGGGGCGGCAACTCTGTCCCCTCGGGAGGGCGCGCGGGGGGGCGGCAACTCTGTCCCCTCGGGAGGGCGCACGGGGGGTGGCAACTATGTCCCCTCGGGAGGGCGCGCGGGGGGGCGGACACTCTGTCCCCTCGGGAGGGGCGCGCGGGGGGGCGGCAACTCTGTCCCTCGGGAGGGCGCGCGGGGGGGTGGCAACTCTTTCCCCTCGGGGGGGCGGCAACTCTGTCCAATCGGGGGGGCGGTAACTCTGTCCCCTCGGGATGGCGCGCGGGGGGCGGCAACTCTGTCCCCTCGGGAGGGCTCGCGGGGGTGGCGGCAACTCTGTCCCCTCGGGAGGGCTCGCGGGGTGGCGGCAACTCTGTCCCCTCGGGAGGGCGCGCAGGGTTGGCGGCAACTCTGTCCCCTCGGGAGGGCGCGCGGGGGGCGGCAACTCTGTCCCCTCGGGAGGGCGCGCGAGGGGGCGGCAACTCTGTCCCCTCGGGAGGGCGCGCGGGGGGGCGGCAACTCTGTCCCCTCGGGAGGGCGCGCGGGGGGCGCGGCAACTCTGTCCCATAGGGAGGGCGCGCGTGGGGGCGGCAACTCTGTCCGCTCGGGAGGGGCGGCAACTCTGTCCCCTCGGGAGGGCGCGCAGGGGGGGCGACAACTCTGTCCCTCGGGAGGGCGCGCGGGGGGTGGCAACTGTGTCCCCTCGGGAGGGCGCGCGGGGGGGGCGGCAACTCTGTCCCCTCAGGAGGGCGCGCGGGGGGGTGGCAACTCTTTCCCCTCGGGGGGGCGGCAACTCTGTCCAATCGGGGGGGCGGCAACTCTGTCCCCTCGGGATGGCGCGCGGGGGGCGGCAACTCTGTCCCCTCGGGAGGGCGCGCGGGGGGGCGGCAACTCTGTCCCCTCGGGAGGGCTCGCGGGGTGGCGGCAACTCTGTCCCTTCGGGAGGGCTCGCGGGGTGGCGGGCAACTCTGTCCCCTCGGGAGGGTGCGCAGGGGGGGCGACAACTCTGTCCCCTCGGGAGGGCGCGCGGGGGGGCGGCAACTCTGTCCCCTCGGAAGGGCGCGCGGGGGGGGCGGCAACTCTGTCCCCTCGGGAGGGCGCGCGGGGGTCGGAAACTCTATCCCCTCGGGAGGGCGCGCGGGGGGGGCGGCAACTCTGTCCCCTCGGGAGGGCGCGCGGGGGGGGCGGAAACTCTGTTCCCTCGGGAGGTCGCGCGGGGGGGGCGGCAACCTCTGTCCCCTCGGGAGGGAGCGCGGGGGGGCGGCAACTCTGTCCCGTCGGGAGGGCGCGCGAGGGGGTGGAAACTCTGTCCCCTCGGGAGGGCGCACGGAAGGGCGGCAACTCTGTCCCCTCGGGCGGGCGCGCGGGAGGCGGCAAGTCTGTCCCCTCGGGAGGGCGCGCGGGGGGGCGGCAACTCTGTCCCCTCGGGAGGGTGCGCGTGGGGGCGGCAACTCTGTCCGCTCGGGAGGGCGGCAACTCTGTCCCCTCGGGGAGGCGCGC